>NC_143554.1:85305000-85460000 GCF_054136105.1 Typopeltis vanoorti
TATGTTGAACAGGAGTGGTGAGAGCACACATCCTTGTCTCACTCCTCTTTTGATGTTAATATCACTGGTAGTAATGTTGTCTAATTGAACGGTAGCTGACTGATTCCAATCAGCTACCATCTGATTGGAATCAGTCAGAATTGGAAAGCATTCGACAAAGTCAGACACACTAACTATTAAGTTAGTGTGTCTGACTTTGTCGAATGCTTTTTCAAAATCTATGAAACACATAAAGACAGATTTCTGTTTTTCTATGCATTTTTGTATCAATATTTGGGTACAGAAAAGGGCCTCTCTAGTACCAAAACCATTCCGAAAGCCGAATTGAGTTTCTTCACTTTTTCTATAAATATAAATTGCTGGGAGAAAGAGATAATCCGATTAAATAAAAGTGGCCGGAATAGAAACACTTGCAGCAAAGAGTACAGGTGCACCCTTTTCGTAAGCAAGTAGTCCCCCCCCCCCCCACACACACTCATGCATTCCGAGAATCACGCTAAGGATTCCGTGTGTGGCGCTCAGTACTGGGTGACGTGAAGTGACGCTGAAAAAATGGGAGGAGAAATCGATGACGTAGTGTTAACGTGTGGCGTGCAATTTAAAAAGTCGTGCAGCGTCAGAAAAAAGGCTCTTACTCTTTGGCTTGGGCTCTCTTTTCGCTTGGAATCTCGTGCCTTCCTGCAGTTATGCTGTTGTGTGTGGAACCACCTCGTGGCAACTTTTAGTTCCCCGTTTTCGACACAGATGCGAGACAATGACTGAGGAACTATGCTGTGAAATTCCCGAAAGTTTACCGGTCGGCAATCAGCTCAGTAGAAGATAGTCACCGATGCTTACGGAAATATCATTGCGATGTTAAGCCAGTTCACCAGAGAACAATGTCTACCTAATTTAGGCGGCAGAGATAAGTACAGCTCTGCCGCCTAAATTAGGTAGACATTGTTCTGAGGCAGACTTTCTTCTGCCTCAGAAGAAAAGCAGAATGAACTTGGAGTCGAAAGTGATTGTCCAGACGAGATATGTGATGTGGCCAAATGATTCCCCAGCAGTTGGTAACGTACAGTCTATGTTGTTTTTTAGTAAATGTGTAATAAGAAGAATGTCTGTAACTTTAGGAAGGACTCTAGAGATTGTTTCTTTTAATGATAGAGTAATTATGAGACCTTTGTGAATGAATTAGTGCGAGAGCAAGTGGAGCCTAGAGATTGTTTCTTTTAATGACAAAGAAATCTTGAGAATTTTGTAAATGAAATAGTGTGAGAGCATGTGGAGTTATCTTAGTAATTCAATTAACAAATGTCCTTAGTATTGGAGAATGAGTTGGATCTATCAAGTAGAATTTGTTAACTATGTATGAAGTTCTTTGTTGTGCATACTATGATAGAGAATTGATTAATTAATACTTATTCCTTAGAAATAACGGATTACTTAAGTCTGTGTAGAACCATAATGTGTAAGATGTTTCAATTGAATTAAATGCTTTGCTTTTTAAGTTTAACTGATGATTTGCTTGATTTTCTTCTCTGTTGCACTTGCTCATAAAATACGGAACACTGCGGGAGATTAATTTATGGTGAGGCTACACGACTGCAAATGTAACCTATAGTAATATAAGATTGTAAGCTAAACTGTTTCTGGTTCCTTGATTCTACATTCTTTGTTAATCTAGGATTCGAGGTGGCACAGTGAAAAATAAATTTTCCCTGAATCCGAAAAAGGAATTAGAACCAGTGTAGAGACAAGGGAGTTGGCATTGACCATTAGTATTCCCTTTGTCCCCCAAACCACTAGCACATCATTCTTATATGTAAAGATCGGCCAAGAGTAATACAGAAGTTAAGAGAATAAAGTCTTACTAGAGAAGGATTTTACTAAGGGCACAGATACAAGTGCAATATAAGTGTAATTAAGATTTATAGAGAACAATATGTAAGATAAATAAAGGAGAAATTAAATTTTACAATGGTGACATAGAAAAAGGACAAGACAATAGAAATAGACACAAAAGAATATTAAAATTTTACAGTGGAGTTACTGAGCGAGCACTTTTCAAAAGTATATCATCCAGGTGGTGACATTGAAAAAAATGTAGGAACCATTAGTTTATACAGAAATTATGATGAATGAAATGGAGGTGACTAGTCTATTACAGAACCTTAATGTGAATACATCTGTGGAATTGGATGGTATACCGGCACGGGTCTTGAGTGAAGTGGCTAAAGAATTATCAGTGCCCTTGACCATGTTGTTTAATCTGAGTCTCGGGTCTTGTTTAGTCCCAAAGGTGTGGAAAGAGGGGAAAATAGTTCCACTGCATAAAGGAGGATCCAAGACTACGGTTGCAAATTACCAACCGATCAGCATATCAGGAGTCGTTGTCAAGGTCTTGGAGAAAGTAGTCAAGGGAAAAATATAGGAATGGATTGATGAAAATGAGATACTGTACGGGGGGGGGGGGACAGCATGGCTTTGTGAAGGGTAGATCATGCCTCAGTAACTTGCTCAAGTTTTATAACACGGTGACAGCTGAACTAGATAAGGATAATGGGTTTACAGTGATACTGCTGGAACTGGCAAAGGCATTTGACAGGATACCACATGGAATTGTAATCCGTAAACTACAACATATGGGAATGGATATAGGGTTGGTGAGATGGACAGGTGGGTGGTTTGATGGAGATCTATCAAAGAGTAGTTTATTCAGGAGTGGTGTCCAAAAGACGACCTGTGACTAGTGGTGTGCTGCAGGGTTCTGTTCTTGGACCACTGCTGTTTAATTTGTTCATTAACGATATAGGGAAGGATCTAAGAGGAACAGTTCATTTGTTCGCTGATGATGCAAAGTTGGGTAGGGCAATAGTGAATGCAGAAGATGTTAAAATCTTGCAGGACAACTTGGATAGATTGGAGTTCTGGGCTAAGGAGAATGGATGTCAATTTAATGTGACTTTTCACCCCAAAATGTAAGGTTATGCATTTTGGGGTGAAAAGATTAGCAGCAGTATACCACATTGGTGGAACTGTACTCCAGGAGATTGATGAGGCCAGGGACTTGGGAGTGTTGGTGAATAGGGAGATGAAGTTTAGGGGGCACATTGCAAAAGTAGCTAAATCAGCTCATCAACTCACTTGGTTGTTGAAAAATACTTTGATGAACAGAGACAAGCAAGTTATTGTACCTCTGTACCGAGCCTTGATAAGACTTCATCTCAACTACTGTGACCAGATTTGGTCACCTAGGTTCCTTCTTGATGGGGAAGAGGTGGAGAGGATCCAGAGGAGAGTGACTAAGATGATAGCAGGTCTATGGAATGAACCATATGAGTACAGGTTGAAGATTTATGGGTTGCAGAAATTAGTTGATAGGCGGAAAAGGGGAGATATGATTGAGACATTCAAATTGCTAAAGGGTTTCTATAGGATTAATTCAGAGGATATTTTTGAGATCAGGACTGATGGCGGGAGAACTAGGGGACACCTATGGAAGCTGGGCAAGAGTGTGGTTAGCAGGGGTGTTAGAGCTGGGTTCTTTACTTTTAGAGTGGAAAATGAGTGGAATAAGCTGCCAGAGTCTGTTGTGGTTGCTATGACGGTGAGTGAGTTCAAGGCAAGGTATGATAGATACTGTGAGAATGTCGTATAGTTGTGTGGACATGATGTTTAGGGCTTCCCTCGATGAGTCTAAGGACTCCCTGGAGTCACCCGTAATAATAATAATAATAATAATTACTGTCACCATTGATGACATAAATGAGAATAACTTGACATTTCAGATATCCAGATTAAAACAAACTATTAGACATTCAACAAGAGAATTAGAAAAAAGTCAAGAAACATTTTTAAGGAGACTCAGACAGGATAAGAAAAATCAGCAGAACAAGAAGATAGCACTGGAGTAGGTAAGTGAATAATAACAATAATAAGGTGAGTCATTACTTCCAATGCAGTCATTACTTCGAGCTTCCCAGGAGTAAAAATTAAAGATGTGGAACTTCCAAAAGTTAATGACAAATGTAATCAAGAAAAGAAAATTAAAAAGAATGGTAGTGCATGTTGGAATTAATGATTTAACTAGTGATAAATATAGCATGAGATATACAGTATAGTACAATATACGGACAGGAGCATCAGGAACAAAGGGGTTAAGTTTGTTGCATTGGTGAATAAATTTTGGCCTAAGATCACTGGTATTAGTAAAACCTGTCTCTCACAGTCAGATGTAGGAACTGAAATTGAGCATAAAGGGACCATAAACAAATGTTTAGGAAGGACAGAAGGGATGGAAGAGGAGGGGGGGGGTTACTACAAATAATATCTGATGATTCGAGTCCAGTTAGGATAGAAACTCATGAAAGTAAAATTAGTAATAATGTCCCATGTAGCAGTGAGTTTGAGGCTATCCAGTAATGTAATGTGATGCTTTAAATTCATTCACCATCAACACATTCTACACAGTCTCCACTTTCTGATATATTATAAATAAATAAATCCTGTGTGTTTTCATTTTCCAAAGAAAATTTTTTTGAAAACTGGTTGGCAGCTAGTATTCACCTTTGTTGTTCAGAAGATTAATGTAATTTTTAGTGTGAAGCCAAGGCTAACAGGATGTAAGGACATTAGGTGTCAGTTACAATTTAAATTGTTTCTACAATTACTTTGTTTAGTGCTGTGTGCCTGTCACAGTTATCGTGCTCTGATGATGCTGGGTAGTAAACCAGAGAAATATTAATGAGTTTAATAAATGTATTTTTTCTTCTTGGAGTAGTTTATACCATTAAGCATTATTATGACTAGAGGAGTCATGAAGTGAGCTGTTCTTAGTATAGTGAGAAATAATTTGCCATCTTATTTATCTAGATGTTGGAAGAGAAGAATAATTCCACAATTTCAACCTTATCTTTGGTTGATATTATGAGAGTACCATTTTGATTAGAGAGAGGAGTGGAAGCATGAAAGAGCAGACGTTGTGTTCCACGTTTCTTGGCAAAGAACCAGAAAGCCTGACTGCTGTATGAATAAGGGCAAGATTTCTGTTATATGGCCCTTTCAAAATCAGACTGATGTTCACTAATGGTATTTTTGTAATTTCTGTGAGCTGCAGTGTATATAGTATTTGAAGCTGGAGTTTTGATCTCAAGGCACTTGTGATATATTATTTTTTTTTTTTTTTCCTGATTTGCTTGTGCACTTGCAAGAAAATCAAATCTTGGATACTAGTTGGGAATTTCTTGTTTTTATGGTCTTAGGTTTTTACATTACATTAGTACTCGATAGACTGTAAGTTGTGGAGAAAGAAGAACTTGTTAAATGCCGGCCTGGTTGGCCGAGTGGTTAGCATATCCGCTCTCCAGCCAAAAGGCTGCGGGTTCGAATCCTACTGTGGGCATGGATGATTGTGACTGTCTGTGGAAATGCTAGTGGTGGTGAATGGTAGATGGTGTTGGTGTAGTTGGGTTAGTTGTAGTTGTTGGATTGAGTGGTGAAGACAGAGAACTGTAGAGTTCTCTGCCCTTTCATGTTTCCACCCCCTCTAGCTTTTAATCCAAATGGTACTGTCATAATATCAACCAAAGATAAGGTTGAAATTATGGAATCATTCTTCTGTTCAGCTTCAAAATCAGACTGATGTTCACTAATGATATTTTTGCAATATTTGTGAGCTGCAGTGTATGTAATATTTGAAGCTGGAGTTTTGATCTCAAGGCACTTGTGATATATTAATTTTTTTTTTTCTGATTTGTTGGTGAACTTGCAAGAAAATCAAATCTTGGATACTAGTTGGAGATTTCTTGTTTTTATGGTCTTAAGTTTCACATTACATTAGTACTGGATAGACTGGATGTTTGTGATTGTCTGTGAAAATGCTAGTGGTAGTAGATGGCATTGGTGTAGTTGGATTAGTTGTAGTTGTTGGATTGAGTGGTGGAGACAGAGAGCTGTAGAGTAGGTGCCCTCCCTCGATGAGTCTGTGGACTCCCTAGAGGTGTCACATAATAATAATAATAATAATAATAATAATAATAATAATAGATCTGAAGACCAGATTATACTCCAGAAGAGTGAAACTTCCAAAAGACAGCAGCAGAATGTAAAGGTCTGAATGAAAAGGAAGAAAAATTTATTTTGCAAAGGTTTGCTGCAATTCTGATGAACAGTGGACATGGAAATGTTTGTAGTAAGCAGAAACTAAATGATTATGTTAAAAAAGTGGAATAAATTGTTGAGGGATAGGTCAGTAATCAACTAAATGCTCTTTTCTGTACTGACTCGAGGATTTTTAGAAAGCCCTTGGGGAAACTACCCCAAATGTGAGAGAAATATTTAATGGTTGGATGGATTAGTGATAATTTGTAGTTACTAGTTGTTCAGAAAAGAGAAAATCTAGAAATTATAAAAGTAAAGCTTGGGTGTTTCTCACAAGAGAATTTTTTTTTTGCTAGAAATAAGATATGATTGAGTTTTACCAATACTGAAATACTGATCTGAAATTTCAGATATCCAAACCATTTTTAATGGAACTCTTGATTTTATTAAAAATGGTTTGGAGATCTGAAATACAAAGTTGTTGAAGTTGATATTCTGAAACAAGTATCTTGATGATTTGTGTAGTATAAAGATTTGTCAAATGAGAAAGAGTAGTGCAGTGTAATATCATCAGCAAAACTGTGAGCTGGATCTGGTCATTAATATAGAGAAGGGAACAGGAGAAAGAATGGAACCTAGAGGATCCCTGTCACAAAGTTTGAGAGTAAAGTTCTATCCATTTTACACATAATGTGTGATGAGAGAGAAAACATTGTTGCATCATATGATCTGACTATACTGTATGATGGGAACTTACTTAATATAGGCCTTCGTGTTGAACATTTGAGATATTCAAAACTACTCCATTGTATTTATCCAAAGGCTGGTACAAAGCAAAAAGATCCTCTGTAGCAGTGGTGGGAGCAACAATTGCAATAATTTATTAGTTGTGAGTTTCTAGGTAGCATAGTAGTAGTTGAATGTTAATAGTTTTCTCCATTGCTTTAGCAATGATCCCCGTGATTCTTTATGTCGTCTCATTACTACTTCCACTCTCCCATTCCAAACACTTACTCTGAAGAAACAGTTGAAATAATTCTTGCTGAAATGAGAACTTTCATCCTCCACTCTACCTAAAACCTCTGGCCACTATCTGCAATACTCTGCAACATTTGTAAAATAGGCCATAAACAAATCCAAATCAGGAATAGCCAAACTTGCTTCCTGCTCAAATGACAATCAAATCTGCTATCTCAACAAGGCTATGAGGTGCAACTTTTACTCTTTCATATTTCTCACATCCATATGATGCCACTGAACATTATTACCCAAAGATAAAGTTGATCCTTCTCCCAAGCATCAGTCTTCTCTTTCAACGATTATATATATAGTTAAGGCACATCATCTCCCAGTATAATAAGAACAGTTCACAGAATGCCTCCTCTTCTTTTGTCAGAAAGATCCTTAAGAGCTTGGATATAACAAAAAAAAATCTTCTGAACTATGATATTCATCTGACTGCATTCAAAATTTGTGCACCAGAATTAAATTAAGCTTCAAAATTACTGAACCACTTCTCATCCTTCTTCTCTGTTCTTTGAAATAGCCTTACACCTTCTGCTGTTCAAGAAGCACTTCAACATGTGCCTTCTCTTATCTTGTGTTATGGATTAACACATATCTTAAAAAAAAAAAAAAAAAAAAAAACCTTGGCATTCTTATAAAGCCAGACACATGGATGAGAGCAGCTGTGTAACTACTGCTTCCTGGCATAAAATATCAACATCAATAGGACAAACAATATATCCACAGCATACTCAGAAAGATCACTGGTAAGGAAGAGATCAATAGTATTTTTCATCAATAGAATGATAAAGACTGTCTAGTATTCTGTAAGGTAGAAGAAGAATTTGTGTGACCCTTGGCAACAGTAAATGTCTTGGAATCTCTAAGTGTGCTTTCAGATTAGAGATTGGAATTTTGCCCATATATCTGTAAAATGGATATGGAAAGTTTTGGGAAATATGGCTTTTCACAGATATAATCTATTTCTCTTTGCTTTACTTTTCATGGATGTGTTCAATGTGACTGAAGTTGGAAGGGACATAGAATATACAGAAATAAATTCATTGCTAAGCTAAGCATAAGGAAATCCCCAAACTTCTCTGTAAATCATAACCTCACCAGGATTCACCATTCGACAACAGATCAATTATTCCACTTCTGCCAAACAATAATAGACTCATTTCAGGAAAAACCAACAAAAAAGACAACTGCCATATTCCTTGATATGACTGCTGCTTTCGATCGTGTTTGGATCAAAAAATTAATACAAACAGTACATGATATTGGAATTAGAGGAAACGCTTTAATCTGGATTGCTGATTTCATTAGAGGAAGAAAGATCAAAGTCAGAATCAATGCAGCAATATCAAATGAGCAGAGAACCTGGGCTGGTGTTCCCCAGGGCTCAGTACTCAGTCCCTTACTATATGTCAATAACATTCATCCCTACCTTACAGAAGACACAAAAGTAACTTGCTATGCAGACGATATAGCCATCTGGCACACTAGTGCTAAAATCAAAGAATCAGAGGAGATTCTAAACAAATCCATGAGAGGATTAGAAAAATGGTCAGATGAACTTAAACTCAAAATCAACCCAGACAAAACAAAACTAAGCACCTTTAATACAGACAGGAAAAATAAACATTCCTACAATCCCAAAGTCATGATCAACAACAAGCTAATTGAAAAAGTCACAAATCCAAAATACCTTGGTATTACGCTTGATCAGGAATTACGTTTTGCACAACACATCTCTAACACTTCCAACAGAGCTCTAAAAAAATTAAATATACTGAAAAGGCTTTGTGAAACAAGTCGGGGTGCAAAGCCAAAAATCCTCATAACTACTTACACTACACTAATAAGGCCAATAATGGAATATGCAGCACCTATCTGGTCACCTTCGGCCTCATCGGTAAAGAAAAAATTAGACAAAATACAAGCAAAAGCATCCAAGATTATCATTGGTGCAGTCTCATCCACTAACAACATCAGAGCCCAACAGGAATGTGGGCTTGACCTGCTGGAGGACAGACGAAAATTTGCCACCATAAAATTCATAAATAATATCGGAAGCTACCAAAGTGATCATATCTCCCTAAAAACTTATGAACATTGGAACCAAAAATGCAGACTTCACAGATCATCAACTTTACAATATGATGACACTATCACGTCACTAAGAAATAAATATCAGGACACTATGAAAGAAATAGGTCTTGATCAGCTAAATGCCCACATAAACAAAGAACCTCTATTTTCCAGTCCTTTACCTTCAAATACCTCCATAAATCTAAACCTTACCAAACTCTGTACAAAAAAAGAACCAAAAGAAATGCTCAAAGAAAAAGTCCTAAATACTATCAACCTTCTTTCATCCTCCAAACAGGTTATTTGTTATACCGATGGATAGTCAGGCACCAATATGATTAATGGAGGCGCTGGTTCTCCTTCTACTCCTGAAAGGTGAAAAACTTTCAATAAAAGTTGGATCTGGGAGAATCGCTTCCGATTTTACCAGCGAACTCTACGCAATAAATAAAGCACTAGAAGCCTACTTAAAACTATCATCATCTCAAACAATCTGAAGGAATTATAATTTACAGTGACTCAAGATCAGCTATGGAGGCAATCAAAAATGGCAATACCAAGCTCACACAAGACATCTATAAACTCTTAAATCAACTAAAGTGTTTAGGAAAAAGTTGCATTTTACAATGGATTACTGCTCATGTAGGCATTGATTACAATGAAGCAGCTGATAAATTAACAAAAGAGGCCAGAGAACTCAACCAAGAAACTCACATGATAACTTTTGCTGATGCCAATGCACTAGCAAAAGCTAAACTAATTCCACTGAAATCAGTGATACAACATCAAATTTCCTAAAATCAGTGCTGACAGAAAGACCTCCACCACGATAGCAAGACTATGAACAGGACATTATAGAGGGATGAAGATCAATACAGATGATACGAGAACATATAGAAACTGCAACAACTGCCCCAATACTGAACTGACACTCACTCACATCTTTACTTGTCCAGCAATTACAGCAGCCTTGCAAGAAATAGATCCTAATCCTGAACAACAGTTCTATACAAACAAAATCATCGACATAGTTAAAGCAGTACAAGGAGCACACAGAAACATCTAAGACTCTTCAAAGAACAAGACAACAACAACAACAACCAGGATTCCCTCCACTACCACATACCATTAACAAATTCCCTCCAAGAAAACACTTGATAGAATAATGCCAGGGGTGTACCAAGATTATTTTCAAGCTGACTTGGAAGAATCCTAAGAGTTACCATTAAGATTGGTCCAAAATACTATCTAGCAGGCGGTCCACAAAATAACTGTTTTAATGCTGTATTTTCAAGCAATCTCCACAATGTTTGATATTACTCTGAAAACCATCATCTCATACTGCATGCTAGAAGAAATGGGGAGGGGGTAAAATGGATCACTTCAGTATTTCATTAAGTGACCCCATTTATTCCCCCCACCATGTAATCTGGCATTACACCAGGCAAATCAAACTTTTGTGTTAGTAACACAAAAGTTTGACTTTTCCTCTGAGGAGGGGTGGTGCAACTGAAATACTTTAATCCCAGCTTACAAGGATGTGCTGAAAAGATATGATAATCACCAAGAAGAAAATGAGGTAGAACCATAGAACCATGTAACTTAACATTATTCTACATATTTCCCACAAAGTGTTATACACTTGTTTCAAACTGCTGCATCATTTGCAATACTCTGAGAAAAAGTTGCAGATATGACTTCATCATCTGTAGTAAATTTTGTTCCTTCCAAGTGTTTCTTTAAATTTGGGAATAGAAAATAGTTAGATGGGACCAGGTCTGTTGAATAGGGTGGGTGAGGCAGACACTGAAAGCCCAAGTTGTGTATTGTCTGCTGGGTTTCAACTGAGCAGTGTGAGCAGGTGCATTGTACTGCAAAAGCAACATGCCTCTGCTCAGTTTCCTGCAGTGTTTTTCCTTAAGAGCTGTTGAATAAACTGCTGCTGTAACAGTTTCACCTTATTTGAGGTACTTGGTAAGGATTACACCATCCATGTTCCAAAAGACAATGGCAAGAACCTTCCCTGCTGACTTTTGGAACTTCTTTGGCTGTGGAGAACCTTTGTGTCTCCACTCCACTGACTGTCGCTTGGTCTCTGGGTCATAGTGATGAAGCCATATTTCATTAACAGTCACAATACGAGCCAAAAAATTTGCACCTGATTTCTCAAAATAACCCAAAATCCCTTGATATGACAGCACATGTTCTCTTTTTGGTCGGCATTCAAACATTTGGGGACCTACTTTGCTGAGAGATTCTGCATGTCCAGATGTTAGTAGATGATGACCCCAACTTGTTCCCTGGATATCCTAGTCTTTGCAATGTTTTTGGCTGGTATTTGTCTATCATCAAGGATCACAGTATGAACTGCATCAATGTTTTCAGATGTGATCACTGTGAAAGGTCTTCCTAACCTGGGGGGCATCTGTTGTCTCAAGATGCCCAGTTTTAAACTTGGCCACCCATTGCAGGGCATAGTCCCCCTAAAATCTGACACAAAGTTTGGTGAATCTCAGTTGTGTATTTTTCTTGCAGCATGAAAAACTTGATGACGGCTTGCACCTCTGTGTCTTCGAATTTCTTCAAAACCTCTAACATGTCTTCTTACATATCCTAAAAGAAAAGAACAAATTATTTCAATTTTATAAAATGTGGGGGTTAAAGGGTTTTAAGATATGTTATTTCTTGTAGTTATATGAGTTGCTTTAATATCATTTTTATTCTAGTTGTATATCAGAACTTTTCAGCCCCCCCCCTCTTCATACATTAGTTCATTCCTCATAGTTTCTTCCAATATGATGGTTTAACACTTGTTGGTTGTGAAAAGGACTATCAATGATCTACCAAAATGGAGATGTAGACAAAAGAGTTTGCTTGTTGCTAAGAGACCCAAACTTTGCCAAGTCGGGCATACACTGCACAGTGGTTATGTGCAGATCAATCAAGATATAATACATAATTGTACTGTCTCAAACTAGACTTGAAGTCTAGTTCTAGACAGTGCAATTACGTAATATATATTGACTACCTCAAGAAGAATATCTTGAGTCCTTTTCATATGGTTGAATTTTATACTAAAGTTGAGAAGAATAATGAGGAGCGAGTCAGTTGGAGGTTTAATGGAATATTATCAGCACTGAAAAAGGATGAAAACTAATTTTAATTTTAATACTTACAATATTTCGTCTCCGTCACAGAGACATCTTCAGGAATTACAAAAAACGTTTTGTAACAACACATACACAAATACAATACAATAGTAAGTGAGACTAAAGTTCTATCTAGGTGGTGCTCCCTCTATGGGCATTTGCAGGAGGCCTAGGATGTAAAGAGGGATCTCTGATAATTAATGTTTCCCAAATTTTGGAAGTTTAATGCAACCATATTTGTTTAAATTAGGTTGATTCCTGAGTGCAGATGCAGATTCAAAGAATAGTCTTTCTTTTTTGAATTTACTATGGTGGTTTTTTTCCAGGGGATCCTGTGGGTTGTATCCAAAACATGGTCTGCAAGGCCATATTGACCATAATTGTGATTGCAGATGTATGACTTGTGTTCTTCTTCTAACTGGATGGTTGCTAATCTGCCTGTCTATCCGAAATAAGCCAGTTTACAGGCACAAGGTACTCTATATACTCCAGGCACTGAGAGAGGAGGGAGCTGATCTTTGGTGGAATGGATAAGGGTAGCAAGTTTACGGTGGGGCTTAAAAGCTGTATGGAGGTTGTACTTTTTTAATGATCTGGCTATTTTTTCTGATGCCATGGATGTGAGGTATGGTGATGGCATTTCTGAAGTCCTTCTGAAGAGATGGTCGGGGACTGGGGAAGGACTTGATTATTTTTTTAATTCTGTAGTCACTGTACCCATTGGAAAGGAAGGTGTTGTGTATGTGTTTGAGTTCAGTTGAAAGGAGCAGTTCCACTGGAACAAAGATTGTGAGCTCTACTGGTTAGAGTTTTAATAATGCCATATTGCTGAGAGGGGTGGTGGTGGTGGTGGGAGAGTTTATGAATGTATTATCTGCCTGTATGAGTAGGTTTTCTATATACAGAGAAAGAAAGGTTACCATTAGGAAGGTGTGTTACTGTTGGATTCTGATTATGTAGAGATTAAAGTAATTATTATTTGCTTCAGAATCCAACATGATCTTCCATCACAAAGACTAGACTTGTAAATATTATTTAATGTAAACAACTTATTTTACAATTTAATATTCATATAACTACTTTAATTTTGTCTAATATTTAATTATTTAATCAAGATATATGTATTAATAATGAAAAGACTGTATTAAATATTATTAAGCTATTTTAATTATTACTATGTTAATATTATAAGAACTTGTATTTGATAATTTAACTACGCATTATTTGAAATGTAAATATTCTCTATTTATTCCTGTTTGTAAAGTTTAACGTTATGTAATAATTCAATTTTATTATATTTTGTTTTGTTGTCATGGAGACGCATGTAAGTAAGCGAGCACGAGAATTGGAACACAACGTGAGGAGAAGATTTATTGAAAAGAGTTTTAGATCACGAAAACAATTTAGGCGGGAAAAACAGATATATACACGACGAACGCTGGAATTATTAATTAATTAGGAGATTAGAGATTTATTAGAGAGAGGTTAGCATTAGGTTGGAATTCGGCATTCGAAAATCACAGTGTGATAATAGCGAGTCGGCAAGTCACTCAAGCAGCTAAATAAAGTCTACTAGTCGAGAAGCGGTTAGCTTATAAGTTTCGGAATAACAATTATAGCTACGGAAGACAGCTGAGTGACTACTAAATAGACTAGCAATACTTGAGTGGAGATATAATTCCAGTGCCGACCTTTCAAAGACATACGGAACCTTGAAGCAAAGTACGAAGTTACTAGAGAATAGTACAGGCTGTAAAATTGGAGTTTACCGTTAGCTGTGTTTGGAATTATAGTGCCAAAAAATTAATTGAATGCCGAAGGAATGAACAACTGTGCTTATAAAACCTAAAGTTAAGGAATTATTGTATTGCTTTATTTCATGAGTGATCAGTAGTACTTTATACAACAATGTTTGTTTATGTGTATTGTGACCGATGATTAATTCAGTCATTGCTTAGAAGAATTATTTTAATGAGTGCCGTTTACTGTTCAAAGTGTTTACAGTTATAAAAAGTGTTTACGTATAAGTAAATGAAGAAGAAAAGATTATGGTAAGATTATTCCAACCTTAATATTTCTGTACAGAGAAGTGTGTG
Organism: Typopeltis vanoorti; assembly: GCF_054136105.1. Lineage (NCBI taxonomy): Eukaryota > Metazoa > Arthropoda > Arachnida > Uropygi > Thelyphonidae > Typopeltis > Typopeltis vanoorti. The sequence continues at coordinate 85,319,429 of NC_143554.1, forward strand.
AGTTTCATCTTAGAATGCCCTGATACTAACAGTAACTATTGTGGAGAATTAGCCGAAGTGTAAAATTAAAAGTGATTGTTTGTGGAGAAGTGTTACTGAAAATTTTATTGTATTTGGAATTTAAGGGACTGTGAGAAGACTGTAAAGTAGAGATAGCAAAGTAAAGTAAAGTAGAGATAACTGTAAAGTAGAGATTGTCTGAGTTTACATGACTGTATTCCCAGGAAGGCTGAAATGTTTCTAATAACTTAATTAGTGATTTGAAGTTAAGTGTATAATTTGTGATTATAAAATTAAATGTTTGTTTTGTTAATCTAATGTTGTAATATAATGTTGTAATCTCTTTTACTGCACCATTCATAAAATATTCGAACCAAAGCGGGTAAAATAAGTAAGTTAAATATACTCGGCCAGTATATATATTAAGGAGAAATAGTTGAGGGTTGAATTATCTTCAATTCTTGAACTAATTCAGATATAGAGTGGCCCAGTCTATAAATATAAATTTTCTCTATATTTGTATTAGAAATCAACTAGCAACTATTTTTTAGGTTAAGAACATCGCAATAGTAATCATGTCGGATCCAAAGTGTAGTTTGATAAGAAGTAGGATCCAACATTACTAAGGTGTCTAGGAAGGGTAAACTATTGTTATTTTCCTTTTCCATCGTAAACAGGATTCTTGGATGTAGACTATTTAGGTGAAGGAAGGAATCTAATGTCTGGGCCATGAGGCCAAATAGAGAACACAATCATCTACATATTTTAGCCAGATAGAAGGTTTTAGAGGGGAAGATAGAAAAACCTTCTATCTGGATAAGATATGTAGATGGTTGTGTTCTCTATTTGGCCTCATGGCCCAGACACATTAGATTCCTTCCTCAGTCACCTCAATAGTCTACATCCAAGAATCCAGTTTACGATGGAAAAGGAAAATAACAATAGCTTATCCTTCCTAGACACCTTAGTAACATGCCTTCCTAATGGCAACCTTTCTTTCTCTGTATATACAAAACCTACTCATACAGGCAGATACATTCACCAACTCTCCCACCACCCCTCTTAGCAATATGGCATTATTAAAACTCTAACCAACAGAGCCCACAATCTTTGTTCCAGTGAAACTACCCTTTCAACCAAACTCAAGACATACACAACACCTTCCTTTCCAATGGGAAAGGAAGTGTTGTGTATATGTATTCAGTGACTACAGAATTAAAAAAATAATCAAGTCCTTTCCCATTCCCTGACCATCTCTTCAGAAGACTTCAGAAATGCCATCACCATACATCCATGGTACATCAGAAAAAAAATAATCAGATCATTAAAAAAGTACAGCCTCCATAAAGCTTTTAAGCCCCACCGTAAACTTGCTACCCTTATCCGTTCGACCAAAGATCAGCTCCCTCCTCTCTCAGTGCCTGGAGTATATAGAGTACCTTGTGCCTGTAAACTGGCTTACTTCAGGACAGACAGGCAGATCAGTAATCATCCAGTTAGAAGAACACAAGTCATACATCTGCAATCACAATTATGGTCAATATGGCCTTGCAGACCATGTTTTGGATACAACCCACAGGATCCCCAGGAAAAAAAACCACCATAGTAAATTCAAAAAAGAAAGACTGTTCTTTGAATCTGCATCTGCACTCAGGAATCAACCTAATTTAAACAAATACGGTTGCATTAAACTTCCCAAAATTTGGGAAACATTAATTATCAGAGATCCCTCTTTACATCCTAGGCCTCCTGAAAATGCCCATAGAGGGAGCACCACCTAGATAGAACTTTAGTCTCACTCGCTATTGTATTGTATTTGTGTGTGTTGTTACAAAAAGTTTTTTTGTAATCCCTGAAGATTCTCTATGACGGAGACAAAATATTGGAAGTATTAAAATTAGTTTTAATTCTTCCTCAGTGCTGATAATATTCTATTAAACCTCCAACATGAATTCTTCACAGCACTTAAGCCTCAACACATGGAATGAGGAGCTAGAGAATATCATAGGTAAGCATACTCTGGGGAAAGAAAATGTTAATGGTAAATTACTTGTAAAACTATGTAATAATATAATTTGTTAATAAGTGGCATAATCTTCCAACATGAAAGAACCCATAAAGCCACCTAAATCATAATACAGCAAAACATGAAATCAAATAGATCATACTGCCATCAGCAGAAAGTGCAAGAAAATATTAATTTATGTTCAAAAATTATTACATGCATATTAATGTTGATCTATATAAATATAAATTATATTATTTATAATATAATTTAGACAGAGAAGACAAGAAAATATCAGGAATGATGACATACAAACTACATGGAAAATAAATAAGTCTTTATTATTATTATTATTACGTGCCACCTCCAGGGAGTCCAAGGACTCATCGAGTGGGGGGCACCTACTCTACAACTCTGTCTCCACCAACTGCAACTACACCAACAGCATCTACCGCCCACCACCACCACTAATATTTCCACAGACACTCACAAAATCCATGCCCACTGTTGGATTCGAACCTGTAGCCTTTTGGCTGGAGAGTGGATACGCTAACCACTAGACCAACCAGGCCTTTAATGATACAACAGAACTTTTTTCAAGATATGATTAACGAAAGAGAGAAAGAAAGAAAGAAAACAAAGAATGGTCAATATAAACCTTGGGAACTAACTGAAGTAAAAAAAAAAAAAAAAAAAAAAAAAAGCAGAAACTATATATAAGAAATCCCCTTTAAGAAATAAAGAAACTTAAAGATAAATAGAATATTTTTAATAGAAAAGTTAAAATAAGTGCTAGAAAAGATAAATATCAATGGTTTGAAGAACTGGAAGTGAGAGCACAACAAGCTGCAGGCATCCATAATAGTTGACAATTATATAGTATCATAAAAAAGACTTTCTGGAGTAGGTTAAAGGAATATCCCAGTGAGAGATTTGAGAGGAAAAATTCTAGTTTCGACGGAACAATAGGAAAGATGATGATAACACTTCAACCAAATATCAAGTGAAAAGTAGTGTTAAAATTCAAATGGAAATAAAAAAAAAATACTAATAAAGATGAAAAATGAACAAAGAGTTGAATATGATGAATATCAATGCCTCTTTAATTAAAGTCACCTGTTATTATCAACTTCCTGTCGCTCATCAACTCATCTTGTAGATTATTTTAACGGTATATTAGAACACAGAAACTAAGTAAATAATTAATTTATTAACTTATTGCTGATATTTCGCTGGTGTTATAACCAGCATCTTCAGAGCACAAAAACACTGTTTGTCACAATACGCGAGACTATAACAACATGGTGTACTTAAACAAAATTGTAGCAGCAACACAAAGACTAGAGTCCTGATTTTGGCGCCCTCTATCTGAAAAAAAAAAAAAAAAAAAAAGCTATCATATATTACTAGAGTCCTAGAAAAGTGCTAGTTTTTTCTTAATATGACTGTCTTCCAGATCTTCGGCAAGTTAATACAGCCATATTTGTCGAGATTTGGAGTGTGTTTTAGGGCTTCTGTCGCCTCTAAGAACGATCTCTCTGATTTATACAGGTTTCTGTGTAGTACTTTTGTGTTTTACCAGTTGATCCTGTGTGCAGGGGTATCCAGAGCATGGCCTGCTAGGCTCGACTTCCCATAATGATAATTCCGGACGTATCTTTTATGTTCGCTGATGCGGATGTTCACAGTTCTTCCTGTTTGACCGTAGTAGGCTTGATTACATGAGCAGGGTACTTGGTAGACTCCTAGATGTGATAAAGGAGGAATGCTGTCCTTGGGTGAGCGGATGAGGGTAGCTAATTTGCTACATGGTCTGAATGTAGTGCATAGTTTATGTTTATTGAGAATTCTTGAGATCTTTTCAGATGTGCCTTTAATGTAAGGGATGGTGACTGTTTTGTTGTAGTTCTCTGTGGTGGATGGTGGGAGGGGTTTCTTATACGTTAAAATAATCTACAACATGTTCGACGAACACATAAGTCTGTCCACACATCAACTCATCTGCTTGAACATTTCAGAATCACTAAATTATAGCAGACAAAAAATTATTATATTCTTGTTTTAATCCTTTACCCAAGTAGTAGAAACAAAAGGTTTTGCATTATGGGTATAATAGATAGTGATGTACATCAGATCTGTCCAAAACACAGCCCCAGAGTCAATTTTGTGCAGCCTGCCTGTTTTATTTTGATTTTCACTTATTTTGATAAGTGAAAATCAAAATTTTATTTTTTCACTAATTTTGATTAAGTAAAAAAATAAAATAACAATTTGAATCGAATGCATATTTTAATACTATCACTAATCAATAATCTCAATGTTGGTAATTTTATTTGGTGTTATTATATCACTATATACCTAGATGTTTTTCAAATATTAGATGTATCAAAGAAGCGTTCTTACACTGTTTTGTTTCAACACGCATGTTCCGGATGCTCACTGGAAACGTGAGCATGCAATTACTGTTGTTCGTTTGTTCAACTATCGAGGTTGTGTTGCTGCTACTCACCAAATTACTAGATACCCATTGTGATTTATTTCCATGTTATCTTTAGTAATCTACTTCTACTTAATAAATTTTATTACAACTAATCATCAAGCAATCATGCCTAACAAAAAAAGAAAAATTGAAGATGAAAAGCGAGTATATCAAAGCTGATGGAATTCAGACTATTTGATTACAAATAACAAGAATAAAATTCAATGTCTTGTTTGCATGCAAGTTCTGTCAGTGCCTAAAGAGTATAATGTGAAACGACACTACACTACATTACACAGTAAAACATTTGAGATGTATATTGGAGAATCAAGAAGCACCATTATTGCAGAATATAAGAAGAAATTGATGTGCCAAAGGAGTTATTTTGCAAAATATAGCTCTAAACAAAGTTCAAGCCTTGCCGTTTGTGAAGAAATGCAAATGAAATGATAAAACAATTGAACGAGTCGAAATTAGCTGAGAAGTTCGAAACAGTGGCTTATCTCAACAGACCGTCGCAAGACAAGTAAAACACATGGATCAATATGCATTAAAAAAGCTGTATGATTTAATAGCAAAATGTGAGTATTTTTCATTGTGTGGGGGGGTGAAAGCACTGATCAAGCAGACATAAGTCAACTTTTAATTTTTGTTTGAACTATTCAAGAGGGGACTTTACTATTAATGAATTCTTCAGTCTTATATCTTTCCATGGGACTACTAAAGGTACTGATATTTTCGAAGGTTCAAAACTGTGTTATGAACTATGGAGGATTCGATAAATGTTCCTGCATCGTAACAGATGGGCCAAAGCTATGACAGGGAGTGGAAGGGACTTTTGTGGACTATTAAAACAAAATAATTTTAACTACCCTACAATGCATTGCATAATTCACCAAGAAGCACTCTGTGGAAAATTTCTAGATCAAGTCAATGCCATGAAAGTAGCTGTAAAAATAACTAATATTATATGAGGAGGTAATAGATCTCTGACTCATCATAAGTTGTGTGAGTTCTTGAGCAAAATGGATGCTGCATATGGCAAATTGCTGCTTCATTCTGATATTCGCTGGCTGAGTGCTAGAAAATATCTGGAATGCTTTTTTTTGCTATTCAGAAAGAAATACCCATATTTCTTAAAAACGATGTGAAGTCTGACACAACAGAACTTGTAAATCAAATGCAAGATCCCATATTTTTATCAGATCGTGCATTTATAACAGATATAACCAACCATTTGAATGAGTTGAACTTAAAACTGCAGGGCAAACAACAGAATATTGCCAACTTATACGGTCATCTGAATGGCTTTAAAAGTAAATTGAAGCTTTTTAAATCAACATCAGCTAATAATATTTTCACTTTTTTTTTTTCCGAATTGCAAAGAACATTTTGAAGAAATGAAGAATTTTGAGGAAATATCATTTTCAGCTCATGTAAAGTATACTGAAGTATACATTGAGGATTTTGAGAATTGATTTGATGATTTTGAGGAAATTAAAGAAGAAGATATTTCAATTTTTACTCAATCCTTGACAGCATTGAAAATGTACGATACGACCAGCTGAAAAAGGAGAAGTTTTTTTTTAGGTACCAATAGAAGGGTACCTGAAATTGAGGAACTTTGAACTCAAGATGTGCTCAATGCTCGGGAGCACATATCTTTGCAAAAGCACTTTTTCAACAATGAAATTCATTAAATGAAAGTACAGTCATTGACAGATAATTCTCTTGCAAATTTACTGCAATTGGCAACTACGAGCATCGAAATTGAAATAGGTGCTTTAGTAAATGAAGCCGAACTACCACAGAGCTCTTGTTAAAATGAAATAAACAATTATTGTTTATTGTCTACTGTTTCAATAAAAACTCTTAAAAGCACCATGACTTTTCTTTCTTATTACAAATTTCCGAAGTGCTTACTAAACCTAACTAACGGTACGACTCTCCAAGTAATTTAATATATGTAATGTATTTATTATTCCGGATAATTTTTTTTTTTAATGTGGCCCTCAGATTACCTAAGGTTGGACAGCCCTGATATACATTGCAAAAGGAAGTGCTAGTTATGAGGATACTTCACTTGTTTGCTCCCACTTGGGTAAAGGATTAAAACAAGAATTTCTTCTCTAGTACAATTTACTTTGTAACTGAACAAATAAAAAAAAACTTTCCATAATTCCTGGCTTATAACACTCCAATTTTCTAAAAGTCCTGCTCACCTCAACCTCTCATCAAATAACTTCAAAGCAACAATTATTCCTTTCTTGAAATTCTGTCTGAAGGGAATGCAACTCTTCTGAGGTCATCAGTACTGCTCCACCTCCTCTTTTATCTTTTCTTCTTGAAAAACACTATATTCATAAAGTACTATATTCATAATACTCTATTCCCATCAGTGGAGCCTTCTGTGTTAACACAAGGTCTCACTAGACTAATGGTTGGGGAACCAGCTAATTTTATCATTGCCACATACTCTACCCTTTTATTCCTAATACTCCTTGTAGTGATTATATAAACATAACACCTATAACACCTTACTTCTATCCCCCCTTTCCTTCTTGCAATTTCTCACTTTCATTGCACAAAATATTTCAATCTGAGACTCCCATGGAGTCACATTTCTTATACCACCATCTTTCATCTTACACCTATCCTAGCAGCAGACACTCAGAGCGTCACCATCTAATTTGTTTTCCTGCAACACATTATCTAGCTTCACACTGCCATTCACTCAGATGTAAGCCACCTCTATCTAACAGCTCTTTCTTATCGATCTAGGTAGTAGCCCTTCCCTTAATGCATAGCATTATACATGTCTGCAAGGGGATGTAATTTGCATTATGGGATATATATATACTAAGACAAGGAGTGATGAGAGCTTGGTCCACCTTTACCACGAGTTGCCTCAGTCCTGAAGATACTTCAGGCGCAAACTTTATTTGCTTACACTTGGATAAAGGATTAAACTAAATTTATTATAGTCTAACCAACGAAAAAAACTTCCAACATCTTTCTCTAAATCCAGAGTAATTGAATAATAAGGTGAGACACCTTTTGGAAACTTGTATAGGTAAATATGACTTCTCATTGCTTCTGCCTTAGTATCACCAACTCTGGGTCTGGCTCCCACTGACGAGACCTTAATAAAGGATGAAACCAGTCTAGGTAGTGGCCCTTCCCTTAATGCATAGCATTATACATGTCTGCAAGGTGATGTGCTTTGCATTATGGGAGATACTAAGAACAAGGAGTGATGAGAGCTTGGTCCACCTTTACCACGAGTTGCCTCATTCCTGATGATACTTCAGGTGCAAACTTTGTTTGCTGACACTTGGATAAAGGATTAAACTAAATTTATTACCTGCAGGTTGTAGTTTGGAAATATCTTGCAGCAGGCTGTTTCATGGGGCAGAGGTAGTTGGAATAAAAGAGGAAGAAGAGAAGTAAGCTCAGTGTGTTTGCAATTGCACAGTAAAGCGTGCTAGATAACTGCTGTGCTTGTATTAAAAGGTGCAACAGAAAGTGGAGGAATTATGGTTGCCAGTTCAGTGGAATAATGACCATTGAAGTATGTGTAGAATAGGTGTAGAGCCAAAACACTGCATCTAAGAGAGGGATTGTCTATGAGCCAAACTGCTCTCCTCTGGACAGTGTCAATTTTTTACAGAAGTTTTAGCTGCTCCACTCCAAACATGTGAGTAGTATTCTAAGCACAGATGAATTTGAGATTTCTATATACAGTTGATGCTTCAAAAATGAAGTTTGAACTGTGTGAGTCCTCTTATATGCATTTTTTTAAAATAAATATATCAAAAAATTTTTTGGAGATGTGTGACAATTTGAAAAAACTCAGACAAACCGCATAGCTTAGAAATATCGAAAAAATTAAGAAGAAGTTAGCTTTGCCATGAATGTATAAAATATATGTAGATATTAGTCTATTTTATTATTTACTACCATAAAATATACACAAATCTATTATAAAAAGTTAAAATATATCAACACTTATATGCACACAAACATGCCGTACATGGCGTCATTTGCAGTCGAGAAAAATGTAAACAAATATAAATATGCAGTATTAAATCACTGCATAAAATTAACTATTATTAATTATTTAATTAAATATTTAATTAGCATAAAATATAAAGATTCATTATAATTAAAATTATAATAACAGAATAACTCACATAAAAATATTATTTATTAGTAGAATTTTCGCCCGAGTATCACAGGCATCTTCAGTACATGTATAAAGCTAATTAAACAATAACTGACAATTCCAAAAGGCGCCACCTAAGTAGCTAATGTAAGATAACTAAAAAAAGGTAAATAAATTTCCTAACTTATTAAAAAAAAAAGAAGTTATATATATATATATATATATATATATATTCATTTTTCTAATTTAACTGACTTAAAACCCGAGAATTATAACACAATGACATTTATTTGAAAAAACGCAACATGTTTCGTCAAGAACGACTTCATCAGGCGATAAGAACATAGAAAGATATTAAAAGACACGAAATTAACATTGACACACTCCAAAGCCATACAATTATAAAGCCATAATATTCGACTGTAAATTACAGTTATTATGAGCTTGAACTACAGTCCGAGTTAAAGTTCTATTGTTGTACACCTGTGCGTGTGTGGAATCACGTGATCTCCAGTATCTAATAGTAGAGTTGAAAGAGTCAGGCAAATTATAGCTGAGATTGTTATTCATGTGAAAAGGGTCCAAGGTGATTTCTTTTGACTCGACAATGCGCCGCTCTACTTCATCATGGCAGATGTGTAGGTTTGAAGTTGATGTCCAGTTTATTTCATGTTGGTGGCTTTCGTTGTTCGTGTTTATTGAAAACAGGACATGGCTTGACAGAGCAGTTGCTCTGGTTCTTTTATAAGCAATGTCTCGCTGGTGCTCTTCGAGACGTAGTAAGATAGATTTCTCTGTCTGTCCATAGTAAGGCTTTCCGCATTCACAAGTGACCTTGTATACACCTGGGAATTGTAGAAGGTTGTGAGGTTGTTTATAGTTGTTGAAGCGTGATCTTATTTTTGGCATAGTTGAGAAGCATGTTTTTATGTTAAACTTCTTTAGAATTCTACTCAGCTTTTTGGATAGTGTGCTGATATATGGCAAGACGATATGACCTTTGGAGTCGTCCTGTGTCTCTACGTTGCTACGTTGACGGTGGGATAATTGGTTGTTAATATTTTTTAGAGAGTAGCCATTGTTTTTAAAGGTCCATTTAAGATGTAGTTCCTTTTTCAGTTCTTCTTCATCTGACAGTACAGATCTTGCACGATTCGCTAGAGTTGATATAATACCCAACTTTTGCGCTGGATGGTGATGGGATGATGCATGCAAATATCTGTCTGTATGAGTTGGCTTTCTAAATATAGAGACTGTAATTGATTCGGGCGTCTTGGTGAGTTTAACATCTAGGAAACAGATGGAACTATTTTCTTCAATCTCCATAGTCAATTTTATATCTTGATGGCGGTTGTTTAAGTGGTCGAGAAACTTGTGAAGATTCTCAGTACCATGTCCCATATGAGGAATATATCATCCACATATCTAAGCCAAATTTTCGGTTTTAAAGTAAAAGAGGAGATTGCTTTTTGTTCAAATTCCTCGAAAAAAATGTTGGCTAACACAGGAGAGAGGGGGCTTCCCATAGCTAATCCTTTGACCTGTTTGTATAGTTTACCTTCGAATTCAAAATAGCCAGAGTTTACACAGTGAGATAACAGAGAGAACATTTTAATTGAAATCTTGTTTTTTAAAATATGGAGAACGTCCTGTGTCGGAACGTTGGTAAAGAGTGCTACCAAGTCAAAGCTCACCATGATGTCAGAAGATTTTAGTTTTAGGTCCTTTATTTTAAAGACAAAATCTGTTGAGTTTTTAATATAAGAAGAAGATTTTCCCGCATAAGCTTTTAACGATGACGCCAAATATTTGGATAACCTGTATGTGGGTGAGTTAATGCTGTCTACTATAGGTCTCAGTGGATAGTGTACTGTCAGATGAAGAACTGAAAAAGGAACTACAACATCTTAAATGGACCTTTAAAAACAATGGCTACTCTCTAAAAAATATTAACAACCAATTATCCCACCGTCAACGTAGCAACGTAGAGACACAGGACGACTCCAAAGGTCATATCGTCTTGCCATATATCAGCACACTATCCAAAAAGCTGAGTAGAATTCTAAAGAAGTTTAACATAAAAACGTGCTTCTCAACTATGCCAAAAATAAGATCACGCTTCAACAACTATAAACAACCTCACAACCTTCTACAATTCCCAGGTGTATACAAGGTCACTTGTGAATGCGGAAAGCCTTACTATGGGCAGATAGAGAAATCTATCTTACTACGTCTCGAAGAGCACCAGCGAGACATTGCTTATAAAAGAACCAGAGCAACTGCTCTGTCAAGCCATGTCCTGTTTTCAATAAACACGAACAACAAAACCCACCAACATGAAATAAACTGGACATCAACTTCAAACCTACACATCTGCCATGATGAAGTAGAGCGGCGCATTGTCGAGTCAAAAGAAATCACCTTGGACCCTTTTCACATGAATAACAATCTTAGCTATAATTTGCCTGACTCTTTCAACTCTACTATTAGATACTGGAGATCACGTGATTCTACACACGCACAGGTGTACAACAATAGAACTTTAACTCGGACTGTAGTTCAAGCTCATAATAACTGTAATTTACAGTCGAATATTATGGCTTTATAACTGTATGGCTTTGGAGTGTGTCAATGTTAATTTCGTGTCTTTTAATATCTTTCTATGTTCTTATCGCTTGATGAAGTCGTTCTTGACGAAACATGTTGCGTTTTTTCAAATAAATGTCATTGTGTTATAATTCTCGGGTTTTAAGTCAGTTAATTTAGAAAAATGAACATATCCCAACCCCGAGTTAATAGTACTTATCATATATATATATATATACACAATTAAAAAGCTAGGAAAGATTAGCTGATTTATAAAGTACTATCTCCCACAAAGGGGATAGACATAACCATCAGATGTGTTTACGTTAGAAGAGTGAAGTAAAGTTTCACGGTTCCTTATGGAATGGCTTTATAAAGAAACCGACTATCTTGTTCAAATGAAATCTATGTCTAGTATTGATGGCATGTTCTACAAGTCCAGACCGTTCAGGTTCTGGACTTGCAGAACATGCCATCAATACTAGACAGAGTTCACTGGAACAAGACAAGAGTCCTGCACAAAAGTCGGTTCCTTAGGACTCTCCTAACTTAAACAGATTCGATGGTTTACGTCTATCCCCTTTGTGAGAGATAGTACTTTATAAATCAGCTAATCTTTCCTAACTTTTTTAAATGTATATATATATATATATAACTTCTTTTTTTTTTAATAAGTTAGGAAATTTATTGACCTTTTTTTAGTTATCTTACATTAGCTACTTAGGTGGTGCCTTTTGGAATTGTAGTTATTGTCTAACCCTTTCAGACCTGAATTTTTTTTTCCAAGTGAAAAAATTTTTCTTTCTATTTATTTTGTCTTTTGTCTTTAGGTCTAAAAAGCAAGAGTATCAAGTATTTTGATGAAAAATACATTTCAGCATAGGAATTTTGCCTGACTGATTCCATATGGAATCATTTTATTCTGGTAGCAAATATTCAACTTCTGAGCTTATACTCTATAATCCATCATCATCATCATTCTGGAGGTTGTTGAAGAAGCTTAGGAATGAAGGAAAGAGTGCTGTAAAAGGAGTTAGAGATGATAAAGGTGACATGAAAACAGGAGAAAAAGATATCCTTGAAGTATGGAGTAATTACTTTGAAAAACTGCTAAATGAAACAAGCAGTGATGACAGCATAGTGGTAAAAAACACTGACCAGGTATGCAGTCAGGAATACATATCCATACTTGAAGTAGAAAAAGCCATCAAAGGCTTGAAATGTGGAAAGGCAGCAGGAGTAGATGATATTTGACCAGAAATGCTGAAGTATGGTGGTATAAGAGTCTTACAGTGGCTGCACTGCATAGTTCAGAAAGCCTGGACTGAGGGATGAATTCCCGATGATTGGAGTAGAGCTCTCATAGTACCCATATATAAAAAGGGAAATAAAACTGAATGTGAGAATTACAGAGGTATTTCCCTACTGAGTGTTCCTGGCAAGATCTATGCAAGTATACTTGAGAAATGGTTGAGAAGAATTGTGGAAGAAAAGCTTGGTGAAGAACAAGCTGAATTCAGGCGAAATAGAGGCTGTCAGGATCAGATCTTCACTTTACGACAAATAGTCGAGAAAGCATGGGAATATAACAAAGATCTGTATTTAAGTTTTGTCGATTTCGAAAAGGCATATGACAAGGTGCCAAGAGAGAAGCTATTCAATATGCTGCAGTTATATGGTGTCAATGGGGCATTATATCAAACAATACTTAGTCTTTATTTGAGTTGTAAGTCAGCAGTTAGAATTGAAGGAAGTACAGGAAGATGGTTTAATGTTAAATCTGGTGTGAGACAAGGATGTACATTATCCCCTCTGTTATTCATTATCTATATGGATCACATTATGAAGGAAAGTGGTATTAAACATGATATCAAAATTGGAGATGTTAATGTCAGCTCTTTGCTTTATGCGGATGATGTTATACTTCTAAATAAATCCGCTATAAGTCTGCAAGATTCTCTGACTAAATTGAATAGCTGTTGTAATAGATACGGTATGAAGGTCAGCAATAAAAAGACAAAGACAATGAAAATAGGCAGAATCATTGAAAATGTCAACTGTGTTGTGAATGGAGAACCTGTGGAACAAGTAAAACATTTCAGCTATTTAGGCACGATTTTTACTGAGGATGGTAAATTAAATATAGAAATAGACAACAGAATCAGCAAAGCTGGTATGGTGGGAAGTCAGTTGAATAAATTCATATGGAATAAGAGGGAAATTAGTCGGAACACTAAATTAGCTGTATACAAGACAGTGTTCAAACCAGTTTTAACTTATGGATCTGAGAGCTGGGTCAGAAGTAAAACACTTGACCAAAGACTAGAGACCACAGATATGAGAGTCCTGAGAAAGATTATAGGCGTGAACAGATGGCATCAATGGCAATATCATATTAAAAACGAGGATATTAGGAAAGAACTTGACATTGTCAGCATCCAGGAATGCGTTAGCAGAGCTAATCTCAGGTGGTATGGTGACTTGAACAGAATTGGCGAGGAAAGATTAGCAAAACAAGTGTTCTCTGCCAAGTTGGCAGCAAAACGACCCAGAGGAAGACCAAGATATAGGTGGATTGATACGGTACAAAGTGCCTTAGACGATAGAAATATAAGATCTGATAATGTTGGAGTCTTGACAAGTAACAGACTGATTTGGAGGAAAATTGTAGATAGGAAATTAATAATGATGTAATTTTTTTCATGTAGTACTATCGTATCCTGTACACCCCTTGAAGGTACATGGCAGGAATTTGATGATGTTGATGAGTCATAAAAACCGATATTGGTAAGATTTATATGTATAATACATACCTGTTATTATATTAAAGAAATGGAACTACGACGTACGATACCAATTGGAATCATTCGGCATGTAATATGGGTTACGAAAGCCAAGACAGTTAGTGATTCCAATTGGAATCACTAGGGCAGAAAAGGTTAATTAGCTTTATACATGGAATGAAGATGCCTGTGATACTTGAGTGAAAATTCTACTAATAAATATTATTTTTACATGAGTTATTCCATTATTATAATTTTAATTATTATGTATACTCACGGTATTTCCTTACTGAAACATATAACGATTCAATCATTAGTGTATAGGCTAGGCTATCCCATAAAGCAATCATACTGCTGATTTTTTGTTATCAATAAATGAATCATTATACCTGTAAATAAATATGAATAATTTCTTTTTCACATTATCTTTTCATTTTTATGTCTAGTGTTAGTTATACATATAGTATGTACAGTGTTTTATATCATATAAGACAATATTGATGTAGGTACTGACAGACAGGCGATTCATTTGTAAACGGACGACGTAAACTTATGGTATCGATAAATAAGAGTACAGTACTGTAAATGTATTTTCTCTGCCTTATGATTTTCTTAATAACATTTTCTTTTCTCTAGCTTACTTTATTGTAAGAATACAGTATTTTATACATATAACATATATGTATAAAATATGTTAATCGACTGTTTGTGTTATCGGTAAGGCTCTCGGTTAATAGTAGACTATTAGTAGTTACGTTTTTGGGGAGTCAAAAGTTATTTCTGAATAACTTTTGACTCTTTCAAAATCCTTCCAAAGGTATTTTTGCACAACGTTGGGGGGTCGGCACCCCCTAACCCCCATGTTGTTCAACGGCCAGCTCTTAACTACAGTTGACTCTTGAACAGCATGGGTGTAAAATAGCATCTTGAACAAAAGACAATGGCTAGTTTTTTGGTTGCTGAAAAAAAAGCTACTGATGTGATGTGTTTGTGCCAGGAGAGACTGGAGGTGAATCCTAGCCCAAGTAGAAAGAGAGAGATCTCATCTTGTTTGGTGATTTGTGTATTATTGAGGGTACCTGAATAATAGCTGAGATTTCTTTTGCAAGAGAAGAGGTAAGAATGAGTTTTGGTAGCACTAAACATGACTGGATTGTCCTCGTCCCATTGAAGGATAGTATGCAGATCAATGTTTAAAGCACTAGTTTTAGATGATCTTGATGCTTGGGATAATCTGTGCACTACATGGTTTGTCAAATGAGTCAGATAAATGGAGAGTACTATTGTCTATAAAACTGTGGCTAGGATTAGTGATGATTGGGAACAGGTCATTTATGTAAATGAGAAAGAGGGTAGTGACAGGATAGAGCCCTAAGGTACTCCTGCATTGGTGATGAAGCTTGAAGAGCCATTAACTATGACATGCAGTGAACGACCAGAAAGGAAGATGATAATTGAATTAGAGGATAGCAGGGTGACCAAAGAATGGCAATTTGTTTAGCAGGCTTCAATGCCAGACACAATTAAAAGCTGGAAATGTGAAGAGTGACAACACAAATTTTTCTGAACATTTCCATTACACATTTCCAGTGGTGGATGATGTAAGCTAATAGATCAACTGTGGATCTTGAATGGCAAAATCCATACTAGGTTGCTGATTAAAAGATGGGCCTTTAGGTAGTGGAGAAGTTGGCAATTGATGACTTCTCTATCATTTTGGAGGGGATTAAGCTGATGGCAATTAGTCAGTAGTTTGAAGGTTTACTTCTGTCTTCCTTTTTTAGAACAGGCTGGATATGTGATTGCTTCCACATGTTGGGATAAGTATCAGATATGTATAATAGTACAGATAATACAAGATGGATGTTAGCTCTAGAGCACAATGTTTGAGAAGAGATGCCGTCAGGATCAGGAGACTTTTTAACATTCAAGTTATTTAGTAATTTTCTGATGTCTTTTTGTTGAAAAACTACAAGAGGCATAAGGTGCTCAGATTCTGGTATGGTAAGAGGCAATTTTGCTTGGTCATCAATGCAGGAGTTTCAGGAAAAGAGTGATGTTAGGAGGTCAGCTTTATCTCGTGAAGTAACAGTAGTGCTATCAGGATGAGACAAGAGAGGTGAAAGTGCAGGCGAGCAGAAGTTGCATTCAGTGGCCTTAGTAAGCAACCAGAAGGCATGGCTTCCATTTGGACAGGAGACAAATTTCTGCTGTTATGAAGTTGGATTTAGATCTGCTGATGACTGTTATGCATTTGTTGCATGCTTTGATATAGGCAAGGTATAAAGCTGGAGTTCTTGATGCAAGCCACCTGTGGTAAGTTTTTTCTTTGACTGTTCTGATACACTTTTTGTGGAAACAAGGCTTGGAAAGCAGATGGCAATTCTGGGTAGAATGGTGAATGAAGGCCTTCATGCCTTCATTCACCATTCTGTAAAGATAATTTCTGTGACACATTCCAAGCAGGTATTAAGGTTAGATGAGCTGAAGCAATAGTAGTTCCAGAGATCATCTCATTTGGCACCTCTTGAAGGGCCACAGGATGCAAGATCAAGGATGGCTTGAAGAAGAGCATTCTGTATGAGAGAGAGAGGAGACATACAAGATTGTGGTCTGAGTTGCTGAGAGGAGATGTGACCTCCATGTATTTGGAGAGAGAGAGAACTGGTTAAAAAGAGATCCAGAGTACTGGATGAGTGAAGAGGGTTATCAGGAATTTGTGTAGGTAGATGAACAATTTGCATTAGGTCATTGCTTGTGACAAAGATTTCCACCTCTCATCCAGTTTGGTTGGTGGTAATGGAAAAGGGGAGCCCTTTTGAATTATTGACATTGAGGTCACCTAAGAAAATGACTGCTATTTGGATGGCTGGATTGCAGGTGATCGAGTTTCATGGAGAGAAAGTGAAGAGATCTGAATAGTTATTAGAGTTTGGAGAACAGTAAATGCAGCAGATGAATATTACTAGATGAGGCAAGGAAACCTTCAGTCAGAGGAGGTTGAAAGCAGGGGATTCTAAATTAGCCTCTACAGCATGAAATAACCAATTTCACAAAGATACAGGCGCCATGCTTATAGAAAAAAGAATTGTGAAATATATAATTTGAACATTTGAGGTGGACAGTAGTGGATGTAAATGCTATGTTGGTGTTAATGAATGGATGTGAAAGTGAGTTTTTAATGAAGAGTGGCATGGTTTGTATGTAGTGATTGGTTGCATTGTGTATTTCTTATTGGAATTAGATTATGAGGAAGATTCCTTTTCATCTCAGTATCACTGTCATTGTTTGTTTATGGTAAGATGAAATGAGTGGAACATGCAATGAAAGGAGATAGATTGTTAGGCATGAGGTCCATACAGAGAATGACCAGTCTCTTTGCCATAACGGCCTCAACAGTGCCTCCTGCCCACCACTACTCAAATTTCTTCTCCAGGCATAATGCAGCAGCAGAGTGTGTGTGTGTGTGTGTGTGGCAGTTGATCAATCCTCTTGACTCATTACTGACAGGTTTAGGTCTATGCACTAAGTGGCAGCCAGCCTGCAGCACCACTATTTTAACTGATGTACCTTCAAAGTGGAGGAGGTTAAGGGTCCTTAAGTATATATGGCCTTGAAGGGTATCACTCTCACTACCCAGAGAATGATGGTGGTGGTGGGGGTGTTAAAGAGAGGGGAGGGAACAGAAACTAGAATCCCTGATGGAAACCAAACACAGAAACTTCCCTGTGTCACAGATTATATCCAAGATGGATAAATTTTTATTCTTAACTGAATAAGTTCATTGATATGTACATTGATATAAGCCGACTGCAATTTCAATCCACAATTTTGCAGATAAGAGTATATAAATCCCTCTTCCTCGCCCAACAGTACAAAAATCATCAATCACCAACATCCCTAAATTCTGATTACGAAATCTCTCTTCAGTGGAATTCTGAAACTTTAACTTCATCATTATCAGTGGTTCATGACCTTTCAAGCATCCTTGCATTTCATAACCAAAAATTCTAGACTAAGGTGATTAGCCCTATGCCAATAAAGCACTTTGTATGTAAATTATGTGTTCTCCTGGCAAGTCTGCTAATTGCAAGATGATAAATTGAAGGAAAAAATCCTTCCACATCCACATAAGACAGCTAACTCGCTTTCTTTGTGTCTTAAACAGGAATGAAATCTAGGTCTTTCCAACAACTGAGTTATGGAGGTGTACCTTGTTAATTTTAATGCTTGAAATTAAATCCAGATTTTATTATTATTATTTCCCAAGACCTCATTGGAGTCAAAGACTCATCTGGGAGGTCCTTTTATCACACACACATTTCATCATACCGTGTCTTAAACACACTCAAACTCCTTGCAGACACCACACTCTCAGGCAAGGCATTCCAATCATTCACAACTCTGCATGAAAAAAACCTGCCTCTCACTCCCCTACTCACACCCTCTTTGTACAGTTTCCAGGGATGACCTCTGGTTCTCCCCTGATCTCCCACTTTCTCTGTAGAACTTCTCCACCATTGATCTTATAACAACCCCTTACCAACTTGTAGGTCTCTATCATATCTCCCCTCTTCCTTCTCTCCACCAGACTCTGCAAATTACATCTTCTCAATCTTTCCTCATACTCAACATTCCAGAGGTCCCCCCCCTCCAAAAAATAGTTGGGTGCATTTCCTTTAGATTCGTTTCTTTTGCTTGTTGTATTAGTTACCTGATCTTCAAAAAATTCAATAATGCTACAAATCACAAATCTGTCCAATCTGAACACTATTGAATACTGTTTCCACATTTGAGATGGTGTCCCATAAGATTTCACTAAAATTTTTGACTCAGTGAAAGCAGAGCAATTTAGGTTAGTTCACAACTTCTCACTAATTCAATATACTCTCTTTCACACAGAAATTTACTTGCTGCTGCTTGCATTTTCTACAGACTGTTCATCATATTAGCATTTATAATAAAACATTGCAGCAACTACTTAGCACTTCTTCACAGTTCAATTCAAACTCTCAGAACATTTTTTCATTTGTTCATTTTCTCTCTCTCTCTCTCTCTTTACTGCTATTTTTTGGAGCAGCCATTTTTCTTGTGTATTTCCTAAGGAGTACAATATGTAGGTCTTCAATGTCAACATTGAACACTGGAGTGGTGGAACAACCTCTCCAGTGTGATTACCATAAAAAATAAATAAATATTTTATTTTATTTATTTATTTATTTTTTATGGTAATCACACTTTAAAATTCATCCTTTTAAATGAAATTCATTAAGCTTCCTTGCCAACTGTCCATCTCATCTTTCCCAATTATAAATTATATGATTCTTTCCATCTTAAATTAGGACTCTGTTCTGATTACATAATATGAATCTTTAACCTTTCTAGTCTTCTCTTACTTAAAATCTCTTTACTTCATTCATATATTTCACGTCTATATTACTCTCCTAGCTGAACAAACCACTTAGATTTTTATTATCTTTCCTCAAATTGAGACCACCTGTAGGTGGTCTAAATTTGAGAAAAGACTGTAATACTAATAGTACAACAAAAATAGTACCAAACAGGATAAACTCTACTCTAACACTGGCTGGATTGCATTCAATCCTCAAATTGAGACCACCTGTAGGTGGTCTAAATTTGAGAAAAGACTGTAATACTAATAGTACAACAAAAATAGTACCAAACAGGATAAACGCTACTCTAACACTGGCTGGATTGCATTCAATCCTCTAATCCTAACTCATGCTATCAATTTTTAATTAAAGTATTCTCAATGGCATGAGTTCTTCATCCTGATTCCAATTTGAATCCCCCCCCCACATAATAAATTGAACCTTAATTCCCAAGTGCATCAGTTCTCAGTGTCCTTTTCTTCAAATATTGAACAGCCTTTAATACCAGTAAAAATATAATCAACCATTCTAACCTTGACAGTGAAAAGAACAGATATGCAAAACTTGTATTACATACTTTCTGGACTCTTGCTAAAGCTATGGTCCATAATTATATCCATCCCTTGCATATCCATGTGGTTTTGGCAAAACTGCAAAAATATCACATTTCCTCAGATATCTAATAAGCTGTCTTTCACTGCAGCTACCTATAAATATGCCACCAGAAGAAATTACAGTACTTGAGAAAACAAACAAGACTCGTCAGTTCTTTAAAACTATTGGGTTACTAAGGAAAACCAACCCAGTTATGCTTATTTTGCTCTTTCTGCCAACCGCTTCTCTCTTTTGCAGGGATTGGCAAAGTGAACACTGATCAGTCAACACATTTTTCATCCATTTACACTAGCTTAATTGTTTCTCATAAACACAGCATTGTTACTCGACTTCAAAAGCAATAACATCAATACTAGTAACACTACCAGCAGCAATATTAATATTTGCATCATGCATGATTTTCCTTCTTCTCCCTGTGATAACAGCATTTTTTCTCTCACTGATTTAATACCTTCTTATTGTCAAAGGTGACATCAATTATTGGCCAATGACTTATCTCTAGCACTCAAGAAGAGGATAGGGCTGAACCCCAATGAACTCAGACCAGCCACTACACATATTATCTCAAGGTTAAAGCACTGGATGGCTCCCAAAACCACTGGATGAATCCCACAAACCACCCAAACAAACTCAGCCATCATTATCAGCAGCCAGAGACTAGAAATAAGTGAAGGAATTCAATGTAGTTCAGCATAACAAACCATGCTATAAATGAAAATTACAAATGAGTTAAAGTTCAAATGACTTGGAGTAAATAAAAAAAATGTTGTTCAACCTCTTGGTAAGGTAGGTATTTCAAGATAATAGAATCAAGTGTAACTGAAGTAAATCATTGACAGTGAAGGTTTTAAGTATGCCTGCTAATATTAATGGAAGTGAAATCTGTCAAGTAAACAAATAAGTATGAGTTATTGTGTATATGTTTTTCTTAAATAGGAATAAAATACCATTAAAATTTTATTCATTAAATGCACTGTAGAAAGTTTTCCACTTGGTTATACTATAAATTAAAGATACCAAGAAATTATATTCTTGGTTGAATCCTTTATCCAAGCGTAAGCAAATAAAGTTTGCAAGTGAAGTCGCTTCACATCACTTGGCATCTTTAATTTATAGTATAACCAAGTGAAAAAACTTTCAACATTTATCTCTAATCCAGAATATTTTAGTAATAAGGTGTGAGACCTTTTTATTACTTGTATATAGAAATATGAATTCTGCATCACTTCAAACTTGGTATCACTTCTGGGTCTTGCTCCCGCTTATGAAACCTCAATAAAGGTTGAAACCAGTCTGGGCAGTTATCCTTCCCATAATGCATAGCATTATACATGTTCATACATTATAACATTATACATGAGTTGCCCAGTTGTGAAGTTACTTCACGAGTAAACTTTGTTTGCTTAACTTGGATAAAGGATTAAACCAAGAATATAATTTCTTGGCATCTTTATTTTATAAATGCACTGTAATAAATGTTGAGCACTTTTTTTTTTTTATTGCTGTACCTATTTATAACATGTTTAGTGTATTTTTGATCTTATATATTTGAAAATATTTGGTACCTGAATATCCAGGCTTTAATTATTTATTATTTAGTAACTCCTCTAGAAATTATTAAAGGGTTTAGGATTTCTGCTGGAAATCTTTAAAGATTAATAAATGCATTAATTTCAAACAAAAAATATATATTCATTCAAAACAAACCTTATAATATGGTAAAAGAATTCGAACTTCACTTGAACTAGATCGTCCAGTGTCATTTCTATCTACTAAGGCAGCATCTATACATTCAATTATGTTAGGATGGCTAAAGGCACTGTAATATTCCACTTCCTGCATTGCAGTCTTTTCATCTTCTTTGGAATGACACAAGATTCGTTTTAATGCACAGTACTGATGTGTTTTGGAATCCTGCACTAAGTCCACCACACTAAATCCCCTATTTGAAATACACATAATACCATAATGTAAAATACCACCAATTTTACAAGCATAAATGATGTTTAAATTTAAAAACATTTTGAGAAAAAATTATTCGGTTGACTCACTACAGTAAACTCGTAAGAATAATAAAAATAATCTGTAATGATTTTATAGTGGATGTGACTATAGTGGACTTAACTATAGTGACTCTACTTTACAAAGTAGTGTCTATAAGGCTTTGGTCAGGAGATTTTTTGTAGTTTGTTATAGTGAGCTCAAACAGACAGTCCTTAAACTTGCTCTTGAGAATCAAAGCTTGCTACTGACAATCAAGATTTGCTCCCTTAAACAGGGATAAAATGGTATTTTAAATTTTATTCATTTAATGTAGTTTAAAAAAAATACTAAACATTACTTATTATTGTTTTATTATTTATAACATGTTTAATGTCTCAAAGGTGGCATGTGCATGAAACAAGAGAAAGCAGGTAATCTGAGCGCTGTAATTTTTGACATTATGTGAATCCTCATGAGGCTTTCTTGGCTTAAAGTACAAGGGTGGTCTGAAAAGTTCTATTTCAGAAAAAATTTAATTACAGAAGCATTGTCTCTAAAGATTCAAATATATCAACTGTCAAATCCTTTCCAATATCATTAATGTACAGACCGAATAACAGTGGACCAAGGACTGATCCTTGTGGTACACCACTGGTTACCTTAAATCTTGCAGAATCACATCCCCCACATACTTTTTGATATCTCTCAGCCAGTCATTCTCACATCCATGATAGTAGTTTATAATCCAAACCCATATTCTCCAATTTATGCAACAGTTTTCCATGCTGTATTATTATTATTACATGACACCTCCAAGGAGTCTCCAAAGACTCATCGAGGGAGGGCACCTACTCTACAATTCTCAGTCTCCACCAACTACAGCAAACCACAACTACCACAATCATCTATGCAAATGCCATTTACTGTCCACCACTATGTGGTGTTTTCACAGACAATCACAAGCATCCATGCCCACAGTAGGATTTGAACCCGCAGCCTTTTGACTGGAGAGCGGATATGCTAACCACTCAGACAATCAGGCTGGCTTCTGAATTCTGTCAAAAGCCTTAGAAAAATCCAAAAGTATCATCCAAAATCCAAAGTAGCAAGTTTCTAAAGCATGACCCTCACTTAGTAAACCAAAGCTGTTCGTTGTGAAGTAGAGATTTTCTGTCAACCCATTTCTGAATATGAACCCTAACCATCTTTTCCAAAATTTTCTCCACCACTCCAGAGATACTAATAGGGCATGTTGGATGCATCAGTCTTTATACCACCCTTGTGCAATGGGATTACCATACATTTTTTCTTCTCCTGTGGAATCTTTACTGTTCTGAGATTATATAGCTGGTCAAAGGCTATATAATCTCAAAATAGTCAGTTCAGCTGAACATCTTTTAACATCCATGTTAAAACAGTGGGACATAGAGGCTTGGAAAGCTGTGTCATGGAGCAACAAATCACACCACACCCTCTACTGAGTAGATGGATGGGTGTGGCAGATGCCTATGAAATTCAAAGGTGGTGGAGTAATGGCATGGTCCTCTTTTTTTTTTTTTTTTTTTTTGGTTTGGTCTCAGAGTTCTGTTTGTGGTGCTATGAACATTGAACTTCGAGAGGTATCTGAACATTCTGGATAATGAATGCTGCCTACTATGTACTGTGCCATAAGGCTGCTGTTGTAATTGCGGTGTTTGTGAACATGAACATAACTACACTTGAGTGGCTTCCACAGAGTCCTAATCTCGACTCTAATGAACATCTGTGGGATGAACTGAAGCATAGGTAAGGCCAAGGAACATCTGTCCCACAATAATCAAGGATCTCATTCCATGCCTACAGGAAGAATGGTCCAAAATTACCACTGATCACTATCATATGCTTGTGGAAAGCATGCCCTGTAGGATTGCTACAGTCATCACAGTGAAAGGAGGTCCTATATCTTATTAAGGTGGGTTAAGGCCAAGATTGTTGTGTCCTTACACTATGGTGTCCATTGACTTCTTTCCAAGCAGTGTAATTGCAAGGATTGAAAGCAATATAATAACAGAACACATTAAAGATTCAATGAAAACTCAAATGGATTAAAACTATTCAGTTTTGTACAAGTATATACAAGTAACAAATTCAGAAGATATAACACTTTCTTTAATCACAAGATCAGGGCCCCTGAGAGGAATTTTATCGGGGGGGGGGGGTAAAAAGTTTCCTTTGTGCCCCTTACTTTCTCCATTAGTCATTGTTTTTATGGCTCCCAGGTAAGATGCACCCACTCACCTCCTCTTCAGAGGCTTTGCACAAGAGTCAACACATTTCTTCATACATGAAGAAACAAGAGGACAAATGTCAACTATAGCTTATATAAACAAATAGAACAATAAAACCAGTTAAAATATTGGATATTAGAGTTCTAACATCTGCAAACATTGTGAAGTGATCATGGCCTCAGCAAAATATAGTATGGTACAGAAAAAAAAAAAAAATAGTATTGAATAACTACAACAATATATGTTATGGAGTAAATGAGTTTATTAATAAGGAAATATATGTTTACAAATAACGATATGTATATCTACAACTATTGGTGGAATCTTGGTCAAATAAAGTATTAACGATTGTAAATTACATGCTTGAAATGAGCACCTTGTCTTTTAAGACAGGTTTCATAGTGCATGCAAAGGTTTTCTGTCATCTTGGAGAACAAGGATTGGGATATTAGTTGGACATATCATGTAATTTTATCCCTTAGTTCATTAAGGTTTGAGGGTGTTTCATGGTGGAATTTCTTCAGTATACTCCAAATGAAGGCATAAAGTGATGTGAGATCAGGAGAGCATAAGGATATGGAATTCTGTGAACTTAAAAATGAGCCTCCCAGGGAAGTGTTCTGATAAATGGGCTCTAGAACCATGTGATGTGGGACAGGTTGCTCCATCCTGTTGGAATACCTGTGCATGAAATGGAATGTTTTTTGCATGACACATCCTATGTAAATCCTGAGTTAATGGAATCAACACACTCTTGATCTAGCGTTCACTATGCAAGGTCACAGTTACACCACCTTCTTCAATAAGGTAGGACCCAATTATGCCATGGCCGGAAACTGCATACCATGTGGTGACCTTCTCGTTGTGAAGAGGTTTCTCCTGGACAAATTCATGTTCGAGAAACCAAGAAACCTGTAGGTTTGTCTGTTTATATGACTGCTTAGATGGAAATGTTCTTTATCCAAGATTATGGAGGAAGGTTGGATTTTCATAGACAATGGCCAGCATGCGCGAACAATATTCCTGCCATGCAGCACAATCCATTGCTGTTAAACACTAACTTACCCGAATGATGTACCAAAAGGCATCCACTTCCTTAAGGATTATCTGTAGTGACTGACTCGGTATCCCAAGTGTTACTGTTGTTTGGCATCGACTGAATTTCAGGTAACATTGCTTCAGTGCATGCTTGTGATTCTCATTTGTGTTAACAGTTCATGGTCTTCCTGAATGCCCTTTGCATTGCAGCAGTAGTTATGGGAGACTCCCATAACTTCTTGATTAAGGCAATGATGACACTATTGCTTGCAGCACACTTATGCAAACAACGAACAAACTGCTTACAAACATGTCATAGGCTTGGAACATTTACTCTACCAACCCCATATGAACAAAAATAATGCTCAACAAGAAACATTTTTTCTTCCAATGTCAACACCATTTCTACATCTAAATGTAATGGCATAGACTCTACACATGCTCTTCTATTAATGTGCATGCAGTTGAACCATGCTGTATAAATAAAGTGAAAAGCAAAATAAAGAAATAAAACGAAATAAATTTAAGGTGGAATTATTGCAAGAAAACAGTATAAGATTAATTTACCAAAATAGAAATTTGAAAAGTTAAGAGTGATGAAGAAGATATGATTCTCATCCAGAAAAATTCAAATACAACATTAAACAAGCAGCAGGTGAAAGGCTAGGGTAGAAACTGGAAAATGCACATGATAAATGTCCTAGTCTATTGTAGAAATAAAAACATTATCAGGAACCAAATGGGAATGGTGGACCAGCATTTAATAAGGATTTACAATATAAGACTAATATAGCCAAATATGAGAAGTACAGGGTGATTATAATTAAAGTTCACATTTCGAAAGGCTGCAACTGGGTAACTACCTGAACAGAACAATTTAATATTTAACATGATGATGTATGCGCAATGGAATTTTATTTTGTACAAACACCATTGTTAGTTCTGAAACTTGCCATTAGGGCAATGCAATACATGTAAATTAAGTATGATACTCCTGGTATGTAGGGAAACACTGTGACCATACCATTTATGCAAATGACAAATGTCTCCAATGACATATGCTTCAAAAAAAGCTTCTACAAAAGCAGATAGTTGCAGAATGCATTGGTTCATCACCTGTGAGCAGATGTGTTAAAGCACAATATTATCATTACCAAAAGATTGCACGCTTCTCATGATGTTGTTTTACCAATATAACAGCTATGCCTTGACAGCATGGAGATTAAAAATGGGCCTATGACTGCAAATGGTTTAAACAAAATGATCCAGAAATTTGAAGAGACAGGTTCCTTAAATGTCAAACCTAATAGAGGATGGAAGCCCATCGAACGGCAGACAGTAGAGGAAGAAGACACAATGTTCAGGAAGAAAGGATGGCAAATGTCATAGGAAGTAGCAGCACATGACATATTACACGATCTTCAGATAAACCCGTAAGCATGGTTTATCATAAGGCAAATTCTGCACAAGATTTCCCATGTGAAGCAAATGCTTAATCCAGATCCAGTACACAACAAACATTTGCCCTGCAGTTTCTTGCTCAGACTAAACTGGACAATAACATGGAACACTTTCTGGACTGATGAAGCTCACTTCCATCTGGAACGGTGCTGTGAATACACACAAGTGCATAATTTGGGCAACTGCAAACACATATGTCATGCAACAGATTCTGCTTCATTCCACGAAGGTCGCCATTCGATGTGGTTTTCCAGTGGAATTCATTATCAAACATTATTGGACTGTTAATGGCCAATAATATGCATCTCCCTTAGCCAATCAGGTGATTCCAACACGTCCACAGTGTTATTGCCTGGATTCAACAGTTTTTATACAGGATGGATGGTGACCCCTCCTATCATCACCACCATTGTCAAGCAGTTGCTTCAGACATTTACCAAGGATAGAATCATCAGCCATCATTTTCATATAACGTGGCCAGTACACCTGCCAGATCTGAACCCCTGCAACTTTTGGGTTCTTATGTGTCCGCAATGGACATCCCAGAAATGTCTATTGCGGACACATAACCAACTTAGTTGACCTGAAGAATAGCATTACATGGCATAATCCACAACGTTTGGAATGAAATTCTACATTCTGTGGTTGGGCATGCGAATTTTGGGATTTCAGCATGCTTCTGACAATGGAGGACAGCATATAGAACATGTACTTGTGTAACCACACAATGCACCGTGTGTGTGTGTGTGTACCCTATGTTTTGTGACGTTTTGAATTACTCACTATGGTGTTGCAGTGTCATGTATTTCCCTAGTGGCAACTTTTAGAACTAACATTGGTTTTTGTGCAAAATAAATTTTCTTTGCTGCACATATCATGTTAAATATTAAATCCTTCTGATGTGAACTTTATTAAATAATTAATTTAATAAAGAAATTAAATTAAATTAAATTAAATAATTAAAGTTCACTTTTATAATTAAAATGTGAACTTTAATTATAATCACCCTGTATAAAAGAATAAGAAATGACATAAACAACAAAATATGACTCTTAAAACAAAAATATTGGGAAGATTAGTCTGGAATATGACTTTCATGGAGCACAGAAACAAGAATGGCAAATGATTCCAAACTGAAGAAAATAAATTTGTGAATACATAAATATATCACTCATAGAAAGAGAACAATGGGAAGTCTATTTTACCAAATTATATGAAGGCAAAGAAGAAATAAAAATGTCAGAAATCCTACAGTCAGAAAATGCACATAAAACTGGAGGTTGTTGAAGAAGCTCAGAAATGGAGGAAAGAGTGGTGTAAAAGGAATTAGAGATGATAAAGGTGAGAGGATAACTGGAAATAAATATATCCTTGAAGTATGGAGTAATTACTTCAAAAAATTGCTAAATGAAACAATCAGTGACAGCACAGTGGTAAAAAACACTGACCAGGCATGCAGTCAGGAATATATATCCATACATGAATTAGAAAAAGCTATCAAAACCTGAAATGTGGAAAGGCAACCAGAGTAGATGATACTCAACCAGAACAAGTAAGGCTGCACTGCATAGTTCAGAAGGCCTGGGCAGAGGGACGAATTCCAGATGATTGGAGTAAAACTCTCATAGTACCTATATATAAAAAGGGAAATAAAACTGAATGAGAGAATTACAGAGGTATTTCTCTACTGGGTGTTCCTGGTAAGATCTATGCAAGTGTTGAGAAACGGTTGTAGAAGGATTGAAGATGAGATGTTTGGTGAAGAACAAGCTGGATTTAGGCCAAATAGAGGCTGTCAGGATAAGATTTTCATTTCACAACAAATAATTGAGAAATCATGGAAATATAACAAAGACCTGTATTTAACTTTTGTAGATCTTGAAAAGGCATATGACAAGGTGCAAAGAGAGAAGCTATTCAAAATGCTACAGTTGTATGGTGTCAATGGGACACCATATCAAGCAATACTTAGTCTTTATCTGAGTCGTAAGTCAGCAGTAAGAATTGAAGGAAATACAGGAAGATGGTTTAATGTTAAATCTGGTGTCAGATAAGGATGTACATTATCCCTTCTGTTATTCATTATCCATATGAATCACATTATGAAGGAAAGTTGTATTAAATCTGATATCAAAATTGGAGATGTTAATGTCAGCTCTTTGCTTTATGCGGATGATGTTATACTTCTAAATAAATCTACTACAAGTCTGCAAGATTTCGTGACTAAATTGAATAACTGTTGTAATAGATATGGTATGAAGATAGCAATAACAAGACAATGAAAATAGGCAGAAGAATTGAATATATCAACTGCATTGCAAATGGAGAACCTATAGAACAAGAAAAACATTTCAGCTACTTAGGCACAATTTTTAGTGAAGATGGTAAATTAAATATGGAAATAGACAACAGAATCAACAAAGCTGGTATGGTAGGAAATCAACTGAATAAATTTATATGGAATAAGAGGGAAATAGTCAAACACTAAATGAGCCATATACAAGACATTGTTCAAACCAATTTTAACTTATGGATCTGAGAGCTGGGTTAGAAATAAAACACTTGACCAAAGACTAGAGACTGCAGATATGAGAGCCCTGAGAAAGATTAGGGGAATGAACAGATGGTATGAATGGCAATATCATATTAAATACGAAGATATTCGGAAATAACTTGACATTGTTAGCATCCAGTAATGTGTTAGCAGAGCAAATCTCAGGTACCATGGTCACTTAAACAGAATAGGAGAGGAAAGATTAGCAAAGCAAGTGTTCTCTGCCAGGTTGGCAAGAAAAAGACCCAGAGGAAGACCAAGATATAAGTGGATTGATATGATAAAAGTGCCTTAGAAGATAGAAATATAAGATCTGATAATAATATTAGAGTTTTTACAGGTAACAGATTGATTTCGAGGAAAACTGTAGATAGGAAGTTAGTAATGATGTAAATTTTTCATGTAGTACTGTCACATCTTGAGGGTACATGTCAGGAATTTGATGATGAACTGAAATAAATAATAATTTAATAGAATAACTTATCTGAAGCTGAAAAACGGAATTAGATGGAACTGATGGAATTTATAAATAAAAAAAAAAAGTACTAAAATATGGAGGTAAAGAAATGAGATATTTTAAGAAAATTTAAGAAATTCTATATTATAATGATGAACAACAAGGATTCCATAAAGGAAGATCATATACCAACTTTATATTTGTTGTAAAGCAAATAACAGAATAAGCAGTATAATACAACAACTCAATATTTATTTTCACTGACAAGGCTTTCAACATAATCAGATTATAGGATGATCCCAACTAAGATCCTGGTCTTCCTGTGTATCTTTTTTCATCTTGACATCAAGTACCCATTTTGCTAACCTTCCTTCTCCCATTCTATTTAAGTGATTATAACACTTTAGATTAACTCTGCTCATGCACTGTTTAATGTTAATTCACTAAAAACTATGCCAAAATAGCTGAAATGTTTTACTTGTTCTAAAGGTTCTCAATTCAGGATGAAGTTAAAGTTTTTAAGGTTCCAACCTATTTGCATAGTTTTGGCCTTTTTATTACTGATTTCCATGACAAATCTGTTACAACTGTTATTCAATTTAGTTAGAGAATTGTGGTGATTTGCACTGGATTTGTTAGGAGTACATCATCATCTGCATAAAGCAAAGAGTTAAATTTGATACCTCCACTTGCATAACAGAATTAATGCTACATTTTTTTTTTCATAATATGATCCATATAAATAATGAATACTTATGGAGATTGTGTGCACCCTTGTCTTACATTTGATTTTACATCAAACCATTTTCCTATATTTCTTTCAATTTTCTTCCAGATTGCATGCTTCACCTCTTCAGTCATCTATTTTACACCTACCTTATTTAGTCTCCTCACCTTTGGAATATACTCAATCACTGCCTCTGTCAGATACTTTCTGAGTAGAGACAAAGCAGCATTGATTTCCTTCCCATTGCAATTACTCATTCGAATCATGATATCACTGCAAGTCACCTTCTGAGCTTACCATAATCACCTGCCCTATATTCCACATATAACTCTTTCTCACAACAATATCTTCTGATGAGATAATCAAATCCAAGACCCTTGATCCACGTGGCCTCTGTCACACCTTAAAAACTCAAGAGAGGAGACAATTTCAGTCTCCCTTTGTTTCGAATACTTCTAGCATTTGTAAACATACACATTAGGTTATTTCTGTTTCTACAACAAGTCCCACTAACCCCCATAGCTCATTTCTGTTTCTACAAGTCCCACTAACCCCACTTCTTGGATATGAATCCTCCACACTCCCCCCCCCCGTCCCCATCTTTCATCACTGATATTACACCCCCCCCTCCCCAGACCTAAATGTCATCCCCACATCCTTTACTATCTTAATCTTTTCTTGCACACTCACACATTTAACCATTACTTACGCTTTTTCCACAGTGTTTCTCCCCCCCGTTCTCCCCCCCCCCCCAGTTTCCCTGTCCACTCTATGTTCCTTCTCTCTCATCCTCTTCATTCATACAACTCACCTCTCCATTCACAAACCTGCCCACCTTACTCTCCTATTCTTCCACAACACCTCTTGCTTCCTCAGGTCTTACATTCATTTCAGTCATTTTCTCTTGCAACAACAGTTTCTCCAAGTGACTCACACCAAATCCATTCAATGTAGCCCATCTCTTTTATACAGCTCTATCTGTCCCCTCAAATTCATCCCACACATTCACAAAATGAGCTCCTTTCTCCTTATCCAACTCTGCTAACATATCATTCATAATTGTTGCTTGTCATTTCAACTCATCATTATTATACCTGGGCAACACGCTGACTACCTTACCTATCACACCGCTATCTTTCACTGTCCTCAAAAGCCTCATGACATCCCTCCTTACATTCTTCTAATTATCAGTTACATCATTCGTGCCAACTACCACTACCAATTCTTTGGCTCATGTACTTCTGTTATCAAATGCTTCAACCATCCTGCTCTGCCTCCCAGAAAACAGACCTTGTGAACCTATTCACTCACCATACCTCTTATCATCGAATCTCTGTATATTGCCACTCTCAAATCATTCGATATTTATGTCAAATCTTTTGTCCAATTCTTCCTCACATTCTCACACAAATCCTTAAGTCTCCTCAGTTCATTCTTCATGCATTTAATCTCTTGCTTCATCTTTACCAACTCTGCTTTCATATCTTCAATTAGTGTTTCAGTGCCATTTACACAAATCTCATTTTCACTACCTTGCTCGTCCACTGTCTTACCACTGCTAACTCGCCACCATCTATGCATGCTGTCTTACCAATCTATTTATTATAATTTATTATAATCCATAAACAAATGGATCAAAAAAAAGAAGATGAGAATGAAATAAACATGCTAATACAATCGATCCAAAAAGAATAGTTAAATAGCAAGAGACTGGAACCAAATACAAAGAGGCCAAATCATTTCTTAATTTCTGCAACTAAAAAAAAATAATGGATAGACTGCATGCATTAAAGTATTGTAGATGCAATAAGGTAAGCTTAGAGCAAGAAGAAGAAACTTTATGATGTTAAAAGATTAAAATTAGGTAGAGGAAGAAACAGAAAATTAGAAATTCACCATAATAATAATAATAATAATTACAAAAATGGTATTGAAATATGAATCCTTAATGCTAATAAAAAAAAATAATGATATCAATAAAAAAACTAATTTATAAACATTTCATTTGGTTTTTAGTTCCAAAGACAATTCAGAGAGCCTACCTTGAAATAATATTTTATTCCATACAAAATCTGTGAATAAACTATCTAAAAATTAGTTAATTTTTATAGGTGATTAGACAGAAACTAAATCTGTCTAAAACTAAAGCACATATCACTAGCTACAAAATAAGATCCAATAACATACAAGTGAATATATAAATATGTATTATCCTAATTAAGAAATTAAACTTACCCCTCACCTAGTCTTGTTTTAATTGTATAACTTTTCCCATTGACTTCAACTACTTCTTTCCCACAGGTGCAGCCCATTGTGAAGATAACACTAAATCCAAATAGTCTCATACTCACTGAGCACAGATTCTCAGCAAGTCATAATTAATGTCATAAACTAAAATAAAAATGAAAAAATCATATTACAGCAATAAAATAATAAATATGCAAGTAAATTATATGATCTAAGCCAGTGTGAGCCCAACTCAAATTGCCAAAATTATTATTATTAACACCAGATTTCCATGGAGTCTAAAGACTCATCATAGGAGGCAAACACTGTTACACACAAAACCCATCAAACTGTGCTGTAAACTCATTCAATGTATCTGTATTCACCACAATGTCAGGCAAAGCATTCCACTGACCTTGCTCACACCCTCCTTATACAACTTCCAGGTATGTCTCCCTCATTCTAACCCATTCTATGAAAAATTTCTTCCATATTAACCTTTACCAACTTAAATTTCTCAATCATATCCCCTCTTTTCCTTCTATTCACAAGGCTTTGCAAACTGTATTTCTCTCAATCTGTCCTCGTATCCCACATCCCAAATACAGTTACAACCTTAGTCAGTCCTCTCTGGCTGTATCACACCACTGCAGCAAACCAATGAATATAATATGTTCAATGACTGCAAGCTGTTAAGCAAAACACTATTTAGTGACTTGTAGCCATTATGATTAATTATGTATATAGGAATGTCATAAATAAATAACTTTCCAAAACTACAAAAGAAATCAGTTACTGCCAGGAAAACATCATATAAACTGTTTTATACAATTTAAAGTTACAAAGCAATCAGTTTCTTAAAGTTTTATCTTATACCTGATGCAACAAACCAGTATTAAGTAACATGAAATGTCATGAAATATGTAATGAAAAAACTTTGTGAAGCACAAAAAAAGGAATAAATAAATTCTTTAATGAGAAAGAAGATCAATGCTCTTGAGCACTATTCAAGAACTATTTAACAGAATCAATGTCTAAATGCATTCTAAGGGTCAGAAATTACACAAGGTGCAAAATGAATGAAATACTTTCAATCTGCACAATATCTGCATTAATCACTTGAAGGAGGAGTAGAAAGAGCAAGCAAGGAAGGTGATTAATTTTAAGAATAGCATAAGTGCATTACAAGCAGCAGTTAACTAATGAGGTCAAAAAACATCCCAGAGTTGAACACATTAATATGGAAGAGGTTTTCTATAGAATAGGATTTTCACTATGGGACAGTAGAAAGAATAATTATGAAAGAATAATATTTGCTGGTGAAAGCAGGACAATAACCATTGCAGAGGATGTACTTGAAATATTAAATGAGCAATCAACCTTGTGAGTGTGACATCCTATGGAGCATGCCATGATAATGAGTGAAGTGAACAGTGAAGGCTGTGATGTCCAAGATGTTGTACTCATGCTCTACTCAGTGCAACAGAATAAATCTAGATTTGTCAAACTATGACACTATACATGAAGCTATTTATTCTGGTATTTGTCTGTAAATCAAAGGTTTAAGGGTCTTCCTTATTCTGCATAATAGCTGACTGTTAAAAGTTCCTGATGTCCAATGCTCAGCTGTGTTATTTAAATAAACAGCATTTTCCAGTCGGTTAAAATTATATTGGTATATAATACCTATATCATTCTGTAGTATGGCTTGAGCTGAGAATATTGGTTTAGAATTAAATGAGGCAAACATGATCATGAAATAAGAGTTATATCCTTGCAAGCATGCTCAACCGAGGTGTTTTATGACAGGATAAACCTGATCTTTACTCAAGTTGTGATCAGAATTCTGCTGGTTATATAACAATGCTGCTGCCAACCATTTACAGTGTCTAGAAAACTACTGCACTGAAATGCTAATTAACTCACCATTTCTTTATACTCACTAACAATAATCCTGCTGGCAAAGTGTAGCATTTATAATAGTGATTAGTTTCTCACCTATCATTCATATGCTGTTTGTTGTGCAGCAGTCAATGCATTGCCAGCAAAGGTTGGTCGATTGGTAGAGCCTCTGCTACTAATGGCTCAGTTAAGTAAGTTTGAGCGTGGTTAGTAGTTGGAAGGGGCATCAATCGTTCGATGCCGTTGGCACACTCTCCCTTGATGAGTCTTTGGACTCCCTGGAGGTGTCAAATAATAATAATAATTTTCCCACACATAGCCCTGATGTGCATAGGTTTTGCACACTCTTGTGTTTACACAGGATTGATAAAAAATAAATACATTAATGATAATAATAATAACATATATATGCCCTCGGCATATAGAGCACCATGATACCTTCTCCTGCTATAATGGTTTTCAAAAGGCTATGTAATAACTCATTTCTTAATTTCTGCTACAAGAGCACCAGCAGAAGAATTTGGATAAGTTACAATCAGTAGTATTTCAGTGCTACAAATGGGAGATCACTGCAAGCAAGTCCAACAAATAAAGCTATGCTACTGGCTACTGCTATTCTCCATCCTTTTCTCTTTATAGTTTCTCGCTATGCTTATCTATATTATCCTTATTTCACGTTTCTTTGAATAGTGAAGATTAGAGCAAATATGTGAAACTTGTTCTATTCGTTTTATTTATACTGGACCTGATTATTAATTACTAAACTATTTTCTTTTCCCCAGTAAATTACAAATCTAATAAATTATCATATACATACAAGCAGTTCAATCAAACATAACTTTATTATGTATTGAACAACAAAGGAATAAAAGTATTTTATTTTTAAATGAGACATTTTTTTACCTGAAATTTAATAACTCGGTAATATCGTAAAGAATTTTATGAATATCATTCCGAAGTAAGCTTCATAAACTGGTAAAAATTCACAACATTATTATTTCGTGGAATACTCTGAGAAATAAAATATGTCGTATTACGGAGTGGTAATAAGTGTTGTATAATTCCACAAAATTTTGTACTGCTTTCTTCTATATGACAAAATAAATATTAAGAAAAGTGCGTTTAACAGCAAATGCAGAATGAACTTTCAAAGCAAAATTAACTTTACTTCTGAGGATTTCCAAACTGTTTTGTTCGGCATTTTATGATCATCAGTTTTAAATATACAATCTAAAATATGTTAAAAACAAAATTGCTGTACAATGAAGGAAAGTTCATATGTTTTCAAACACTACCATCGTTACTACATACACGAGTTAACAGGAAACTACGTCAGTACCATATCTTGCATCAACAATTTCATGTCGTCTGCTATGAAAAATAACTAAAAATAATACCAGTAAATCTAAAAGAAAGTTTTATTTGATGATTTAAGACGGATATAATATTATTCGTACTATAGGCATAGTTTACTATGCAATTTATTTTATTTTTGGAAATAATAATATAACTTATATTTTTCTTGTAATTTATAATTCCAAATTTTAAATAGTGTAAATTATTTCCTAATTAAAAAAAAAACATCTATTTCAATGTTAATATAATACCGTAACAATTGTTTTGAAAAGTGCACTGTTTAAATGCACACGATTTAATTCATCCATCAATTCAAAGAACGCATACAACATTCCTAATTTCATCAAATCTTCGAGAATAATTTAAAAAATAAAAATAAAAAACTATGACGTTCTTGTTATTATTATCATTATCTCGTTGACTGTCATTTTAATGTTCAAGTTCATATATCATCTTAGTGCTCGTCATCAATAGTGTCGATGCTTTTCACTTAATCACCTCTTTTCGTATGGAGAGAGACACCTCACACATGTCTTGGTTTTCACATCACCATCCAACTTCTAGAAATAGTCTCTTGTGATTAGCTCCAGCTCTCCTCTTCTCCCTTCCATTATTTGAAAAATTTAGTTCCATCCAGTACGTGTGTTTCAACATCAATCATATCACCTGTTCTTCTATCCCTGTTTATGAAGCTCTCTAGAGCAATTTACTTATTTATTTAGGAGCTTCCATAGCGCAACCGCTATGGAAGATAACTCTTCCGATAACTCTTCGACTGGAAAAGACCTTGAATCAGTGGCGTACCCAGAGGGGAGAAGGGCCATGCCCCCAAAGAAAAAGAAAAACACTAGAAAATTTTCCAAAAATGTTTTCCTAATTAAAATTAGTTTTTTTTTTTTAATTTATGTTATGTCGTGTCTTCTATTTCTATGCTAATTATGGATTAGAGAACATTGCAGATGATAGTCATAGGTCGTATACGATGCGTAGTGTGTATTCTCAAATCGTCTACTCAACTCTCCCCCCCCCCCCAAGATTAAATCCTGGGTGCGCTACTGCCTTGAATCATGATAAAATAATGGTGCAAGGAATCTCTGTGTGGAGTTTTTTTTTTTTTAACTGAAAGTAAGTAAATTGCTCTCATAGGGAGGAAGTAGGATGTTTTTGAGCAAAACAGTCAATCAATCAGACCAGGCAATACATACTTAAGAGATAAAAGTGTTGTGTAGTGGGCAGCAGATGGTGAATCGTGTAGTGGTGTGTAATGTATGTAGGCTGTTCAATAAGTTATAAGACTATATTTATACAGAAAAGAGATTACCTTTAATTGTCATCATTTACATGGTCTTTTTTCGAAGTAACTACCGTGAGACGCGATGCATTTGTCCCAACGTTGCGTCCACTTCTTAAACACATGTGAAAATCCTTTTTTTGAGAGTTCTTTCAAAACCGGCTCTGCAGCTTTTACACATGCTTTGTTGATTTCGAAATGGCGGTCTCTTAGTGGTTTCTTGAGCTGAGGAAACAGACAGAAATCGCACGGTGCGAGATCAGGACTGTATGGAGGGTGTGGTAGGATATCTGTGTTGTTCTTCTGCAAAACGTCCACTACACAACCAGCAATATGTGGCCTTGCATTATCGTGGTGCAATAAGACGCCATTCTTCAGCAATGGACGCTTCCTTTTGACATGCTGTACCATTGTCTGTAAACATCCGCATAGTATGAGCCATTTACAGTATTCCCGGGTTTTACAGCGTGTTGGTAAACAATGCCTTTGCAGTCAAAAAACATTATGGTCATAACTTTACCAGCCGATTTTACAGTTTTTGCTTTCTTGGGGGTAGGCGAAGATGGATGCTTCCATTCACTGCTTTGTTGTTTCATTGTAGGGTCATAGTGATACAGCCAAGCTTCATCTGCTGTAATGATGCGTTTTAAGAAGTTGTCGCCTTCTTGTTCCAGTCTTTCTTTCCATTCTGTGCACACATCCACTCGATGCTGCATTTGCTCCGGTGTCAAGAGTTTGGGAATCCATCGGGCGCAAACACGTTTCAGTCCCAAATGTTCAGCCATGATTGAGTGAACACTTCCCACAGAAATATTCAGGACAACATGCAGCTGGCGTACTGTAATTCTGCGATCCTCCTTGATGATAATCGCTGCTGTGTTGATCATTGTCTCTGTGATGGACGTTGATGGTCTTCCCTCACGTTCAAGATCTTCCACATTTTGCCTTCCTTCCTTAAAAGTTTTATGCCAGCGAAAAACACTTCCCCCTCGACATTGCTTCATCGTGGAATGCTTCGCGTATCATGTTAAAAGTGTCCGATGCCAATTTTTGCAAACGCACACAAAATTTAATCGCATAACGCTGTTCCAAGGACGCTTCCATTTCGACGACTGATCGCGGTCATAGGCGCGCCGAAACAAGCTTGCGTTTAGTCACGTGACACTCTGGCACATCAGCCCGTATACGCCATCTATCAACCTCGTTTGTTAATACAGACAGCAACATTTCTTTATTCCACAGAAATTAATATTGTGATGAGTGGTTTCGCGACAGTAAAATTAGTCTTATTACTTATTGAACAGCCCTCGTACATCGGCTTCACATGATAAGTTCTGAGGCTCCGTGAAGGTATCATTGGTACTTTTTTTTGGGGGGGGGGATTGGTAGGAAGCCAGATCCTACTGTTCATCATCGCTACAGCTAGTTTATTTGTGGAATAGAAGATAAAAGTCAATGTTTCTAATTCTTAACTGGCATTTAGAATATATATAGTTCATTTTGCTGAATTGCAAATCAAACACTGCAACGCAGCAAAATATTGTCTTCACAACCGAGCTTTTTTTGGGGGGGGGGACAAGAAACTTATCACCACCAAAGAGAAACTAACTCTGGAATCGAGTGAAAAATTCTGAAGTCTATAAAAGTTATTCCAGTCATTGATCGGAATCGAATCTATATTTCTTTCTTCTTCGAACTCATCATTATGAAAGTTACTTACCAAGAGGCTGTCCATCAATCCTAGTTCTGCAATTACATCCTAAATCTATCCTGAGGCATTTAATGGCCTTAATAATACTTTCGCTATTTCCTTCTCTACTTATCCCCAGCCAACCAATCTGTCCAGTAAGCTAGATGTAATCAGATCGAGATTTTATACACATATGCAAAATTGCATCTTCATTTCTACTTATCAGTATCTTTTCACGTTCCTGTACACCACTTCACACTTCCTTTCTAGAACACGAATAACATTTTTAAAGGTTTTCAATTAGGTTAATTACTTGTGTAACATTTAGGAGAGAGGGTTTCCGCCATGAAATTCATCTCTGCAAACTAGAAAAACTATAATAAATTAACAAACTAAACAGAATCACTCTTATATAAATCGAGAAAACAACCACAGCTTTCATTACCATTGAAATATGTCATATATCCCTGCTTTCCAACTTTCAGAGAACTATGGTGTCAACATAATAACACTGCAAACTTTTAAAGTACAAAAGAAATTACAAAAGGTTACATTGAACTAATATTCATTGATCTGCTAACCTAAATCATCGTGAAGAGCCATTATGTCAGTCCTAATTTTCCTATCGTAATTTACGCTCACACGTAGACCTACACTTTTTACCCTGTAGACATTCGGAACCAAAATCCTACGGAATATGTTGGTTACTCTATGTTCCTTGAGGTATCCTATGACTGTAGTCTGTGTGTTCACAAGGCCGGTTTGCCTGCTTGTGGGATGAAAAACCCCACATAAACTGGGGGGGGGGGGACCTTGCTGCCCAAGACCGACTAACTTGGCTATGGCTGATGAAGATCCTTGAGTTCTTCACGTCGTCGACGGGAATCAAACCTAGGATACTCCTTCCCCAGGCATATAGTTGCGAAGCGCATAGCCACTAGGCTAACCGCGCGGATTTTATGTCAATATCATTTTTAATAACTATCCACCTCCTGAAGAAAGAACACTGAATGATGTTCATAGAACACCATTTAGTGTTCAGTGCCTTGGGCGCAGTTGCCCACGCCCAAGACCGACTAACTTGGCTATGGCTGATGAAGATCCTTCCCCAGGCATATGGTTGCGAAGCACATAGCCACTAGGCTCACTGCGCGGATTATGTGAGTATCATTTTTAATAACTATCCACCTCCTGAAGAAAGAACACTGAATGATGTTCATAGAACAGCAGCTAAACAATAAAAATAGTTAGTTGCCATTGAAAAGTATACTTTGTTTTCTTAACGCTGATATGATCAGACCCATGAAAGGTTGCTATCGTTTTTAAAAAATATTTGAGTTGTATTTCAGATGTACAATAAATATAGCAGTAATATCTCGTCAAGACAATAAATAACTTGGTTCGAAATAAAGGTAAACATCACAATTTCCCTATTCAGAAACTTTATCATCATACAAATTTATCTACATTCAAAGGGTATTTAGGAAACTTATAACATAATTTACTAAAACAGATATGCAGTGGGTTATTAATTTCATTTGCTATTTAATTTACAGACCAACTTTACAGGATAAAATCAACTATAATCAACTGCTGTAATGTAATGTAATGTAAACAGAGGGACCATCTCCTATATGTTAACAATATTTTTCGACACAAATATAAGAGACTATCTCTCTGTTATCAATATTCTTCATCTCATACTAGTTGTCCCTAGAATGAGTAGA
The DNA here is from genome assembly GCF_054136105.1 of Typopeltis vanoorti. Taxonomy (NCBI): domain Eukaryota; kingdom Metazoa; phylum Arthropoda; class Arachnida; order Uropygi; family Thelyphonidae; genus Typopeltis; species Typopeltis vanoorti. The sequence goes on from NC_143554.1 coordinate 85,360,134, forward strand.
TGGTCGAAGAATTTAACAAATAAATGATATCAAGCAATTAGTGCGTTCGAATCCGTCAGGATTTAATAAAACTGACAAGGAATAAAATATCACTGACTTACTAGCAGTAGACAACTGTCTCACACTTTCTTTGTAATCCTGACAATTATCATTATTAGATGAAGTTCTGAGTTCCACGGTTGATTTTTTTTAACTGCAGATTAAACCCCCCCCCTAGTTCGTGGAACGATGAACCTTATTTACTCGAAAAACACACTGATTATCTTGGGAACATCCGGATGAATAACGGCCTATAAATAGTTCCTCTAGTCATTGAGTAGAATTGAATCTACAGTATAAGGTCTTTCTTGAACAAGTCTAGTGAAATGGTACCACAATGCTATGCAGACACCTACACACACACACACACACACACACACACACACACACACATGCATCTCACACATGCAATAACTAGTTATTGCGTAATGTAAACTATTGTTAGATATTGTTTTGTATTTATAGTATATATTGACCATAAGGGGAATACGTTTTGCATATTTTATGTGACAAAATGTATCATATAGTAATATAAAGGGGGGGTGCATTGAGGTATTATTATTACCCAGACCTTTTCCAGGAACTAAGTTACCTATAGTAATTTATTACTTACGGCGGTGTTATAACAAATATTTACTCTGAAAAAGACCATTTGTTGGAAAGACCAAGCCGATTGGTCTCTTGCAAAAAAATTTGTCCACTGAAGAGAAAGTAAGTTCATAAGTCCTTCACCCAAGATACTTCATTTGTCAAAGATAAAATCCGCTAATGCCTTTTATTCCCATAGATGATGAAGCCGTTTTTCTCTCCTATCTAGCTTTAAGAATTTAAAGAAAGTCAAACTCCACCATTAGCCAAACAGAGATAGGTGGCACAAGACTATCACTAAATCTATATGGCATCCAGCGAAGAGATGGCATACAAGTGCCACGGTCTCGCAATCTTTAACCCTAACACAGTATATTATTGTGGACGAAATTCCAGGGGGGAGAAAGCTGTTTGGTTGTGCCAAAGATCGACTAACTCGGGAACAGGTGGAAGAAAGGGTTAGAAAATTCTTCTAGTTGACGACTAGAATCGAACTTAGACCGCTCTTTTTTCATGCAGCTGAATGCAAATGTTCCTTCCACATGGTTACACAGGCAAAGATACACACACTGGATAACACCAACTTAATACCATGTTGGACCTCCTTTAGCCAGAATTACAGCACATGCAGTTTGCCATAGATTCCACAAGGTGTTGAATTGCATCTACGTCTACAACATATCAGGCATTCACTGACAGTCCTTTAACTGGCTCAGATTTGATGGAAGAGGACGTTGCTCCCAGATCTGTTTTTTAACATATCCCATACATTCTTAATGGGATTCAGATCCGGTATTTATGAAGGCAAGGGAAAATGGTAGAAGTTGCCTCCATGCTTGCTGAACCACTGCTGAACAATTCTTATGCAATGGACAGTAACACTCTCATCCATAAAACAACTGTCACCTGCTGAATAAAAAGTCAACATTGCAGGATGGACTTGATAGGCAACAATGTTCAGATATTCCTTGGAGGACACCTGACTTTCCAGCTATATGGCAGATGAAACATAGATGCAATCCAACAAGATGTTGGATTGCATCTATGTTTACAATATAAACATAGATGAAATCTATGTTTATATTGTAAATGTAAGAGGACTTTGATCCCTGATCTGTTTTTTAACATATTCCATGCATTCTAAATGGGATTCAAATTCAGGCTTTGTGGTTGCCAGGGAAGATGTTGAAAGTCGCTGTCATGCTTGCTGAACAACTGGTGAATATTTCTTGCATGATGGACAGTAGCATTGTAGTCCATGAAACAACTGTCACCTGCTGAATAAAAAGTCAACACTGCAGGATGCATTTGATACAACAATGTTCACATATTCCTTCCTGGAGGACACCCAACTTTCCAAGTACATCAGGGGACCCATTTCGTACCAACAGAACATGCCTCACACCACAACACCACCATTCAGAACCATGAGTTCTGCTTACAAGCCAAGCTGGGTTGGTTCATGGGCTTCCATCAACCTCTCTGCCTACCGTCGGATAGAACAAGGTATACCGTGACTCGTAGAACCACATGACTTTCCATTCTTCCAGTGTCCAGTCACGATGTTCCTGGCACCACTATAGACGAATATCTGGTTCTTCATAGAAATCAGTGGTTTCTGTAGAGGCATGCGACTACTAATACCAATCACCTTTAATTCCCTGCACATAGTTCAGTGAGATATGGGTAGGGAACAGCCTTCATTAAATGCTTTGGTCAACTGTTGCACACAGAAAATTCTATTTGTCCACATAAGCTTTCTCAGACGACGGTGATCTCGTTCCTGACAGACTGTCTTAAGATCAGTTACGCCTCTTAGGCAAGCAATGTTGATTAATTTTCCACATTTAAACACCTGGGATATCTACTGACCCAGCAACATTCTTAAGTAGTTGCCTAGAACACGCACGTGACCAAGTATTTTGCATATGCGCTGAGTAAGTGAGTTTACACACATCTGCATAAATGTTTCTAATTCAGTTGCCGATGTGTGTGTGTGTGTGTGTGTGTGTGTGTGTGTGTGTGTGTGTGTGTGTGTGTGTGTGTGTGTGTGTGTGTGTGTGTGTGTGTGTGTGTGTGTGTGTGCGTGCGCGCGCGCTTGATCATAAGTGGAGCAAGGGATCGTGTCGAGATTTTGTTGGGTAATACCAACTTCAGTTATCCTTCCGTGGTAAGTTTTTTCCGCTGAGGGAATACGAATGCATTTAAATTTGTGATTTGATATTAATAATCAAATCTTTTCAAGCCATTTCTCACCTAAAAATAAGCAGGTGGTCCTTATGTAAGTCTCATACTGAGCAATCAAAATCATCTGCATGAAAAACTTTCACTGCAACCATGCCATGGTGGAATTCGATTCTAAACCTGTTGGCTAGAGAGAGAGAGAGAGAGAGAGAGAGAAAAGAGATATCTCCTTAGCCAACCAGGAAGGTAGTTGCATGAGATTTAATTTTGGATGTAAATATATAATCTATTCACCCATATGCTGTTTTCTTCTTTCTTTCTTTTTTATTAAAATCGTGATTTTCCTGGAATAGCTGTGAATGGATCAAATATGAACTATATATATATATATATATATATATATGTGTGTGTGTGTGTGTGTGTGTGTGTGTGTGTGTGTGTGTGTGTGTGTGTGTGTGTGTGTGTGTGTGTGAGATAATAAATAAAAATAAATAAATGACGTGACTAAATTACTTATTGAAGGTTTGAAGTGGCTGGGAAAATGTAAGGATTTCCGAATTACCTTGACCATAACTTACACATAGTACTAGTACTAATGTATTATCGGTAACAGTGTTTCTTGGATAGAATTCACAAAAACAAACACAAAAAAGAAAAAGAAAAAAGTGCAAGTATGGGAGAATGCCACGATCCTTTGACTGGGTGCTGACAATTAGGTTCATTCTAAGGGCAAGATAGTCCTTACTCTAAAACTGAAAATACAAATAATGGGGAATATCATTTGCTTGAGTCAACAAAGGCAAAAGCCTATAATACTAATAAAATAATAAAATATAATGATAAAATTATAATTTTATATTTATAATTATAATTATATAAAATTATAATAATATAATGCTAATACCGTATTTCCTCGAAAATAAGACCGGGTCTTATATTAATTTTTGCTCCAAAAGATGAATTAAGGCTTATTTTCAGGGGATGTCTTATTTTTTCATGTACAACAATCTACATTTATTCATTTATTCATGTACAAAAATCTACATTTATTCATTTATTCATGTACAAAAATCTACATTTATTCAAATGCAGTCATGTCATCTTCTTCTGGAACATGTCATAACTCTCCAAACTCCGAATTCCGGCCTGAATTTCTTGGGACTCCATTTCCTGTAGAACCATTGATCCCAATTTCTCATGTCCAGTAATAGAGCTCTCCCTTAAATGAGCATTTCTTGTCCATGTAACCTGCTCGTACTGCATTGGCAACACAGCTGTCAGTGATTTTATCCCATGAATTCTTCACCCAAGTCACGATCTCTTGCAGGCTAGGATTTCCAAAGTTTCCACGCCGATTTCTTTCCATCCTATTTTGAATGTGGTCATTGATTTCCATGCGCAAATGGTTCTTGAATGGCTTGTTTATTGCAATATCAAGAGTCTGGAAATAGCAGTCATTCCTGCGGGAATCATTATTTGATCTCTCTGCAAGGAAGTTCTTCATGTCTTTAGCGCGGTGATGAGTGCTGGCTGAATCCCAGACTAGCAGACCTCCTTGGCCACCTCGCAAAACAAGTGGCAGCATTAAATCGACCTATTTCCTTATAACCGCTTGTGTGCACCAGGCTTTTTCGGTTTCAAGAACATAAATGCCTGAAACACGCTCAATCTTATCTTTCTTGCCCTTAGTGATGATTACAGGTGGAGCTTTCTTTCCATCCAGACCAACTGCCAAAATACAGGTAACAGGTGCACTTTCGTAACCAGTGGAGGGAATGTAGATTGACGAGGCACCCCCTCTGATCAATTGTGGTTTGAGATTTTTGGCCCATAAACACTGCAGTTTCATCCATAGCAATCATGTTGAAGTGTTGGTATTTAGAAAAGTCGATGCCATCAACAAAGGACTTGAAGGCAAGTGCATGTTTAATAACTTCAGTATCTTCCAGCTTGAACAGTGTTGTCAATGTTCTTGTTGACAGTTCATGTCGCTAATGGAAGCCATCCAACCAGTGTTGTGATGCTTTGAATTCTTCTGGGGATATTTCTAACTGTTGTGCCATTGCAAGGGCAAATGGTTGAATATCAGCCCTGCACACAACCAAAATCTTTGCTCTCCTGTCAGCAATCCATTCACAGATGATGTCTTCCAGCTCAGGAAATAATGGTTGCCGACCTGATCCACACTTTGCGCTTCTTAGCATTTCCCTCGTCCACTTGTTGACTGAGGTTATCGTATTCTGCTCGCCATTTTCGGACCATTCGGAGATCTAACTTCTTCTCTTTTCAGAAAGCCGTAAGATTCTTGCCCCGGGAGTCCTCCAAGATTCCTTTCTTGTACTCGACAGAATAGCTCTTCCTTTTTGCTCTCATCTTGTCTGGGGGTCAAAATATTATTTCCTTTAAATCTACCATTAAATCAAGTGTTAATTGAAGACTTACGAGACAAGAGTGGCAACAAAAATGATGACAGTTAAGAATGATAGTCCACACAAAAGCGACGAAAAATTGCAGGCACCAAAATTCAGAAAACGTTTCTTTATTTCACACGAGTGCATTAAGTACGTCCGTTACAACACACGACGTATTGAATTATGAAGATTCGTATTAAACACATCCACGTCCGTTCGTTATCAAGTGCGCGCGTTATTCGTGCGTTGTGTCTGTACTCCGATTGGTCATTCGGCAATAAGTCTCGAGTTCATCTGTTTACATAGGCGTTTACCTCTCGTCCAAAGGCGCCCGCTAGGGTATTTACAAATACTTAATTATAATTTATATTATCATTTATTTTAAGTATTAATGTCAATAATATTATTTATTTATATTTAATTATATATTAATATTATTATTGTATAATTCAATACATCCGTCGTGTGTGTTGCAACGATCTTAACTGGAGCTTATTTTCGGGGTAGGGCTTATATTACGAGCATTGAAAAATCATGCTAGGGCTTATTTTTCGGTTAGGTCTTATTTTCGGGAAAGACGGTAATAATAAAATCTTAAAATAGAGGAGGTAATCAATAAAATTTAGAAATGATTTGCATTTTAGATAATCAGTACTACAGACTATCTGGAATAACAGCACAAAATGGTATATCTTCTTTATGTCAGTTTTAACCAATTTGAACTTTTTTTCTTTATTTCTAATAAGGTGCTTTTTTTGTAATACAGGCAATCTCCGACTTACGTAAATTCAGACATACAAATTACCCCGAGAAAGAGCTATGAAAATAATTCGAATTATAAAAATATTTACTGCGCGTACGCAGTGCCCTATTTAGGTATAAGCCCGTATGGGTCCGGGACTAGAGAGCGGAAAATTTTGAGGGGCGGCGGAAATTTCCGGACTCTCAATTTTGTAATTATATTTATATTACGAATTTACGATTTAAATAGGTTATGCATGTAAATCAACATGTTCATTAAATATGGGGGGGCGGCACTTTCTGCGGGCCGCCTAGGGGCGAGAAATACCTGAATACGTCACTGCGCGTACGTTACTCGCACGTCACTTAACAGCGTCCGCACGGCAGACAATCAATGCGTGCGCCTTACTTGCTATTGAATACGGATGTGCTGTGTTTTTATTCTTATTTTTGTTGTATTTTTATTCATGCGATTATTATTACTATTACTATTATTACAGTGTTTCTGACACCTCTAGGGAGTCCAAGGACTCGTTGTAGGAGGGACACTCTATTCCTCAACACACAACTTGTCACATCCCTACTTAATCCTCCAACTACACACAATGGCACCTACCGCCCATCCAAAATCAACAAATTTACATTTTCGTAATTTGTAGTGTTGTCGTGTGCTGGAGTAGAATACAATCATGCTGGAAAAAGGGTTACTGAAAAAGTGAACGTATGCATAAAAGCACCAAAATTGATTTAGAGATGAAAATTAAAATTATAAAGAAAAAATATATCGGGTGCTTATCTGATAATTATCTTTGAAAACATTGTATAACAAGTAATAACGTGTCCTGTCGCATATTTAGAACTTTTCGAAGTTGAGTTTGTGCAGAGGCAGGTGGTAAAAATGTTTTTATCATGTTTCCCTTCCTATGTGTGCACACAGCACAGGTGAGGGATTAGTAAACTTTGAGGAATTTAAATCATACAAAGTCGAAGACAGTCTGTATTTGACTAGAGGTGTGTGACTGACAAAAAAGATATTCGCCCTACATCATATAAAAATCACAATTAATCCATTGGAATTATAACGATATACATATTACAATGCCAAATTTTAGAGAAACAGCAACATAAATATTGGCAATATTCCAGTCACTGTAAATCTAGTAGAGACATAGTCTAGAAATTCATACATGGTAAAACTAAAAAATTTCTTGCATTAAGAGGATAATTTCTCCTACCCGATCTTTACGTTTATATATATATCCAGCAAAGAGGCGGGTTCGAATCCCGAGTAGGCATGGATGTTTGTGATTGTCTTCCACCTTCATACATTCACTCATCTAAGTATAGATACACTCTCCCAAGATGGACTGGGTCACCATGGGAGTAGTAGACCCAAACCTCCCTCAATGGGAGAGACCTTCACCCTGCAGTGGGTAGAAAAATAGGCTGTTCAGCATCAACATCATATATATATATATATATATATATATATATATATATATATATATATATATATATATATATATATATATATATATATTCCGAAACACGCGGAAGTTATCTGCTGCAGTCATGTTACCGAAGACAAGAAAGCGTCGGCATTCCCAGACTGAAATATCGGTGATGAGCTGCTTACTGATTGTAGAAAAGGGTTAAAAACAGTTTCACTTGAGAAATAAGAGTTGTTAAAGTATTTCTACATTTAATAAATTTCTAAAATAAAGGATACGTAATATCCATTGCTGTTTTAAAGCCAAGCTCTCAAATAATAATTTCTTTTCAAATGTAAAAGTGGCAGAGAGCACCTGAAAATACATCCTTCGACATGAGAGCACTATTAAATAAACACGAACTTTGCTCAAGAAGCCATATATTCGCCTTTTATCAGTGCTTAAGATTAAGGTTTCACTGGTCTAACAACACTCTTCTGACCTGTTCATCACAGACCAAGCAGAAACCTACTCAAGGTGAAACTCTCTTCTCATTAGAGTCTCATCTTTAAATCTGCAATTTTTTTAAAGTGATTTTTTGGGCACTGAGTGAGACTTAAGTATAAAAAAACTTTCGTTAAATTCAATGGTATTAACAAAAGATGTTACCTCACAGTATACTGAACAGTTGATCCTTACAGGATTGCGAGGATCGACTGTTCAGGACAGTTGTCAGACCAGTGAAAGCAAAAGCATTAATAAAAGGCAAATATAATTTTTGGATTCTTTTGGATTCTTTGCAATTCCAGGACAACGTCCATGCCAAATGTTGCATTCTGTTAAGCACTTGATCACTTTCGAACTAAGTTTCGAAAGTAAACACCATTTTGCTACTATAAAACTATAATGATCAATTACTGTCCTTTTTTAAAAAAAATAGTTATAGATGCCAAATGAAGCTGTGTAGGCTCTTACTGATAAAAAATAAAGTAAAATAAATCATGTATACCTTATTGTTCCTCCAGATGGAGAATGCGACACTCTTTGTCCATGTTGAAGTAGGCCTGTGTAGCTTAGTGGAAGTGACGCTTGCGTCCTCTACGCTTGGCCGCTCGAAGTTAGACCTAGGTTCAAGTCTAGTCGCCGACTGGAGGAACTTTTTCTAAGCCTTTCTTCGACCGGTTCCCGAGTTAGTCGATCTCTGGCATGGGCAAGCGGGTTTTTCCTCCCGGAAACTTGGGTTTTTCATCCCGTAAACTCAAGAAAATCGACCGTAGTACCCACATTATTTCAGACAGTGACATATCATGTTAGGGTTAGGTACCAAGAGATGGCAGCACTTGTTTGCAGCCTCTTCGTCGGTGGCGTGGCTGCTATAATTAGTGATAGACATGGGCCAGCTATCTCTGATTGGCTACCGGTGGAGATTGAACTACCCACTCAGTCTCCAAAATCTAGATAGGGTATAAAGGCCTCGCCTACTCCCTATAAGGGAATTGAGTTTTTGAATGATTCTGGCGGCTTGCTTGTTAGTGTTGTGATTACGATATGATGGTTTCTGTTTTGATTCCAGGTAGCTATCGCGGATTAGGAGTAAATATTAGGATTAGCTGAGTTGTATAAAGCCTAGTGATTGTAATATCATTTAGTTTGATGAATAATGTCTGTTGAGTTTTGGTTTAGATTCGGAATCAAGTAGCAAAAGTATGTATAAATGAAGTTTTTTGGTAAGCAGTTTTGTTCAGAAAACTTTTAAGTGCAAAATTTTGCTACCTATGCTGGTAGATCGATTTGATCTATGGGATATTTACATTGGGCTCTAGAACCCATTTCTCAAACTTTATTCTAACAGCATTATTACCTCCTATCAGACATGTCAAAACCTCTCAATGAAAGCATATTCGAAGAAGTTTACAGAGAATTTCTAAGATTAGGAAAACTATTGAGCGACAACTGACCAGGGAATGTAAAGCTGTTAGATACATTCCCCCCCCCTACAGCAGTCACAGAGGATAGGATGGATGATTTAAATGATGGAAGTATGTTGATTGAACCAGAATTAGGACATCCACGAATATAGAGGATGCTGCATCCCTAGATAATACTCAGCAGTTTTCGGAAACCAATACAGAATTCCAAACGGTCAAAAAGAAAAGGAAAATCTCTTCTACTGCAGATACACCCAAAACAATGGAGATAGAACCAGATAATGAACTTAAAGAAAAGGTACCCCAGTCGTCCTAAGGGCAAAGGAGTACTGGACGTCCGTTGCATCCGCACTGAAATCTTCAGATATCACCTTCATACACAGAAGAAGGGATACAACCTAAAACGTAGTCAGACTACAGAAAAATAACCAAACTTCTAGACAACAGCAACAACCTGCCATACCACACTTTTGCACTCAACAGTGGGAAAAATCTAAAAGTGGTATTAAGGGGAGTAACTGAAACATTACAAATAGAAGACCTCACTGCAAACCTCCAATTTAAGGGATTTAGCCCAATTAAAGTCAGCTGAATGCGGAGAGCTGATAAAACACCCTATCCCCTAATTCTGGTGAAATAAGTAAAGACCAAAAACATATATACAATCTCCAAACCATCTGTAATCTAGTCATAAAAGTTGAGTCATTGAAACATAAATCAACTAGAACCCAGTGTCATAGATGCCAGAAGATTGGGCATGCACAACGATGCTGCAAGGCTGAATTTCGTTGCGTGAAATGTGGTGGCAAACACGCATCAAATGAATGCCAAAAACCCGCACACTTCCAGCAAAGTGTGCAAACTGCGGAGGACCACACCCTGCAAACTATAGGGGCTGTATAGCATTTCCCCAAAACCAAAAGATATAACTCAAAACCAGTAAACCTCTTCAAGAACAAGCGTCCTCCCATCAAACCATAGTCTCCACAACGGATGGAAGATCGTATGCTGAAGTTACAAGATCAACCTTCCAAAAAGACCCAAAACCAAATCAGTCACAACAAACCTATCCTACTGAACATAACAAGCCACTTAGGTGAAATGCTTGCTGAACTCCGACAAACCAACCCAACTCAAGAAGCCAAGGATATCATCTTAAGGCACACACAATCACTCCTTATGGGAATTCTTAATGGATAAGTCTAAAAGAATACCGAAATCGTTACAAATTGTTTCATGGAACGCAAATGGTTTATCTATCAAATTACAGGAGCTGCAGGAGTTTGCAGCAGAAACCCAAGCAAACGTCACCCTCATAAATGAATCACATTTTCGTCCAAGTGACAAAATCAGAATCAACGGTTATAGCACTTACCATACAGACAGATGCTTTGCTAGAGGTGGAGGCACTGTGAAAAGAAACAAAATATAATTCAATAGCCGAACCCCAAACAGAACACATGGAAACTACAGGAATAGAAATACATATGGAAAACACAAGCAGCATTACGATATATGCAGCCTACAACCCCCAAATAAAAAAACTCCTTGAATCTGACTTAGATGTGATACTAAATACAAGCACAGCAGTGATTATAGCCGGAGATTTTAATGTCAAACATTCAGTCTGGAACAGCAGAAACTTAAATATTAACGGAAGAATACTCAACTCTTACACCACTTCAAGAAATATAACAGTAATAAGACCCACTGAACCTACACGTTACGGAGAACCGGACGTCCTGATGTACTAGATATAGCTATATTAAAAAACATAGCGCACAGCTATCAGATACAAGCAATCAACGACTTAAGTTTTGATCATAACCCCAATCATATTACAACTAGGCACCATACAAGATTTAACGGAAAACACTACCACATTTATAAATTGAAAACAACTTCCCTCAGTCTTCCAGGAAAACCTTGGTTTAATACTGCATATAACATCTGCCGAAGATATAGAAAAAGCAGTGAAAACTCTTGAAAAACAACTACTGACAGCTATAACCAGGTAACAAATATAACCAAATGTACACCATCAAATAAACGCCCAGAGGATATAAAACGTCTTATCCAAGAGAAAAACAGATTAAGAAGACAATATCAGAGAACAATGGACCCAGCGGATAAACAAGCAGTCAATAGAGCAACAAACCAGGTTCGATATGCCGTAAAGGACCACCGTAACCAACTCTGGAATAACAAAATTCACCAATTAAACACAGAGGATTAATCAATATGGAAAATGATGAAATCACTCCGTTTAAAGCGTTTTACATTTCTTCCAATCCAAGGTGAATCTAATGTTGTCTACAACGACAAGGAAAAGCTGAAGCATTTGCTGACAGCTTAGAAAAACAATGCAGCCCCAATTATTTCAATACAGATATAAATTTCATAAGTAAAATTCACACCCAAGTGTGTAAAATAACTCAAAATGCGCCTCACTCCAATCCAACAACAAATCCGTATCACCAACAGAAATATATGAGATTTAAAAACTAAATAACAAAAAGGCTCCGGGTTTAGATGGAATAACAAACAAAGTGCTCAAGCTACTTCTCCACAAAGGGGTTATGCATCTGGTAGCCATCATTAATGCCATCCTCCGGCTAAATTATTTCCCAGAGTGATGGAAAATTGCCGACGTTTTCCTAATTCCCAAACCTGGAAAAAATACACAGTTTCCTGAAAATTACAGACCAATCAGCCTTCTTTCATGCATAGGTAAGACAGCCGAACGTGCTATTCTCACACGGGTTCAAGAGGCAACAGATATCAACCATGTCATTCAAGATGAACAATTCGGCTTTAGGAAATATCACTCCACTACGCTACAAATTTACAGAGTTGTCGAACATATAACCCAAGGGTATGAATGGCACCAACACTCTGGCGCAGTTTTCGTCGACATCACTCAGGCATTGGATATAGTGTGGTATCATGGACTAATTTTTAAACTACACGAAGTTGGTATTCCATTATCACTAGTTCTACTTATCAAATCATATCTAAATAACAGAAAATTTAAAATAAAACTCAGCGGTGTCAGATCCACAGAGAGGAGAATCACGGCCGGAGTCCCTCAAGGCTCTCTGCTATCTCCCCTACTCTTCTCCATATACATGGCAGAGCTCTCCAAACTGTCCCCAGCTATCACCGTTCTATATGCCGATGACACAATCATGATAGCCAGATCCCTCCGTCCACACCTGGCCACAATCAAGCTGCAGAGAGCATTCAATGAATTGGAGGATTGGTACACCAAGTGGGGTATCGCAATTAATCCAAACAAAAGCTCTGCAGTACTTTTCACCAGATGTAAAGCAGAACCGAATACAAGCATACAAATGTTTGGTAAAATCATCCCTTGGCGCAATTCTACCAAATATCTGGGAATTCATCTTGATAGACGTCTAAACTTCAAGTCACATATGGATAGTGTTGCCACTAAGGCAAGTCAGACTATAGCACAGCTATATCCACTTTTGAATAAGAACAGCTTCCTAAGCATAAACAACAAAATCCTCCTTTTCAAATCGGTAATCAGACCGCAACTAACTTACGCCTCTCCAACGTGGGGTCACACAACTAAAAGCAACATCAACAAACTTCAGATAATACAGAATAAATGCCTAAGAATGGCATTTAATGCCCGATGGTTCATCAGAAACATCCAGTTACATCAAGAAGCCAATCTTCCAGATATTAAGACCTACATGACAGGCATGGCAGAGAAATTCTTCACAATCACGGATAATCGCCCAAATCAGCTAATTCGATAAGCAGCGGACTACAAGCCCTGAGATCGTTTCAAACATAAAAAACCGAAATCCTCCATCGCAAGAGAAAGCTGATACAGCCTCAATGCTCACAATGAGCGGGTAAATTACTCACAATAATCTCATCACCCACAAACTAAAATCCAGATGAAGGGATAAAGAATCAAGGACTCAGTCCATCAACCAATTAAGTTCAAAGGTCAAAGTATAAGGGAATAATCATTGCGATACTAAACTACCAAGCATCAAGACACTCATGAAAAACGTCGCAGAAAAATTCTTCGCAATAACAGAAAACCACCAGAACCAATTACTAAGACAGGCATCAAACCACAGCCCAACAGACCACTTCAAACACAGAAGACCGAAAGCCATCTTAAAGTAAAAACCAACACAAAAGCTCACAAAGAGCCCACACAACAACCCCTAAACTCAAGTAAAATAGAGATAAAGGGATAAAGAGCCAAGGGCTCATTCCATCTTCCACAGAAGTTAACAGTTAACATAAGGGAATAAAAGGCGTTAGCTGATTTATTTATTTATTTATTTATTTTATGGTTTCCACATTCATCATCGCCGTAAGATTCGTCAGATCTAGCTGCTGATCTTTACTGCTGTGCATAGACCAAAAGAAAAAAGAATACAGAAGACAACTGCCAACAGTAGCGCACTCAGGATTTAATCTTGCGGGAAAGGGAAGAGCCGAGTTGAGTAGAGGATTTGAGAATACACACTACGCATCACATACGACCTATGACCGAGCATCTGCAAAGATCGTTAATTCATAAGTAGTACAGAAATAGAAGACACCACACAACATAAATAAAAAATGAATTTTAATTAGGAAAAGATTCTGGAAATGTTTCTTGTGTTTTTTTCCTTTTTCTTTGGAGGGGAGACAGAGTCCCTCCCCCTCTAAGTGCGCCAATGATTGCCAACATCTCAATTTCCTAATTCTAACTAGCACTATTATGGAAATATAGTGTGAATTCTTGCGAGGTAAAAAAGTTGAGTTTTCTATCTCAGGAAAGTGGTAAAAAGGTCTAAAAAAATTGATCTTTTTGATGACTAGAACCGAACATATAAGACCAAAGATATCTTTTCTACTATGGATTTTAAAAAGCTACGCAGGCAGGCATCTCGTATTGTACTATATTTTTCAGTGTTAATGTTTGAATAGCTTTTAGACCGCTAGATGGCCCAACAATCATGTTCGGATCGAACTTAATTGTAATCTTACGTTACTTCCTCTTACTGAAGTTACTTGATATTAACTTTTTTTTTTAAGCATTATAGATTATAGTATGGCTTATTTGAATATGTCATAACTATAAAATGGGGAGGATAAGTAAAAAGAAAAGATAACGTAAATATATCATTTAATGCTGATAATAGCAATAACAAGCTGCACGATATTATTCATCTATATTTCTTCATCAGACTTTATATATCGTGTGTATGTTACATACACCTTCTCTGCATAATATATTGACTCGAACAGCTTGTAGCAAAAAATGATACCGACAGTTCGAATGGCATTTATTTCTTCTTTCTCACAAGCTCTCTATAACCTTCCGCTTGAGATAATGAGATGCATCAGATGGTTTGTTGATTGTTTGACATGTTTGTAAACTGACTTACAAAAAAGAAATTTAATTTTTATTATTTTCTTCTTGAAATATGAACATAATGGCAATTCCGTCGGTTGTAATTGCAACCAGACCAAACTCCATTTATGCAGTATGATAGCTACCAAGCTCTTTAAGCGCCAATCCAAAAATCGATCCAAAAGAGACATCATGGCGATAGCAATGAGGCCACCAGCCGTTGTCATCATAACCTTTACAGCGGGTGGAGGTTAGTAGAGTCAGTGACCTGTGACTTACGTGCTGATGTCGAAGACGCTTAAGAAAACGGGGGGGGGGGGGTGACCACCTCAGGTACTCTCGCATTACTTAGCTATACTACATTTTATCCCTCCGGTTCTCTTCGTGCACTTGTAAAACCGGATTGTGTCACGTGTGCAGAT
This sequence comes from Typopeltis vanoorti, assembly GCF_054136105.1. Classification (NCBI taxonomy): domain Eukaryota; kingdom Metazoa; phylum Arthropoda; class Arachnida; order Uropygi; family Thelyphonidae; genus Typopeltis; species Typopeltis vanoorti. Next base: position 85,375,269 of record NC_143554.1, read on the forward strand.
AAAACGCCCAGTTTTTGTAAAGATATCTAAAGAAAAATACGGTTCTATCCCCTTTTCCCAGCTTATTATGCATCCTGGCGGCACCAAAGTCGTTAGATTAGACATCCATGTTTGTTTTTCGAGGTAGCTTTGCCGGGTCACTTGTTCCGCGCATCATAAAACTGTACTCATGAATGTAGAAGCCGCAGAAGAATGTAGGAAGTCGTGGAAACATTCCACAAATAATTGGGAAGTGGTAAGATTTGGGAGGGGAGGACATACGATTTAAGAACTCCCACTGTAATGTCTTCATCTTGATTAAGAAAAATCAGTGTCTATCCACAACTACAGACGACAATCTTAACGTACTGGACTGTGGGATGTCAGCAGGACGGACTATTAACTCAGGATGATGGCGTGGGGATATTTATCGACAGTTATTCGCGAAGGGTGGGGAAACAGATGCATGAATTGGTTTCAAAGTAGTAATCCTATACTACTTGCATTATATAGCCTCAATCTTTTGGTAATTTTCGACAGTTGCCAAAGGTGTGTCTCTTTATGTGTGTCCTGTTGTTATTATCTACAAAACGCATGCCTATATAAGGTTAGAGAGAGAAAGAGATGAAAAGAATAGATAAACTGTGGGGTCAACTACCGTTCTCAAGGAAAGTGAAAAGAGCTTAATGAATTATTGGTTAAGTTTCTCCAAAAAATAAAAAAAAATAAAAATAGATAAATAAAATAAATAAATAATAATAAGTATAAGATAAAACTAGAGTTCTGCCATGAAAATCACTCTGTAAAGTTATAAAGTAATAATGATAAAAAGTTATGATAATAGTGATCATGATGATGATAATAATAATAATGTAATTATAAGAATTATGATGATGATGATAATGTTAGGATGATAATTATGGTGATAATGATAAACGTTAGGATGATATGAATAATGAAAATGATATGACAATAATGATAAAAGTCTTGGTGATAATAATGATAATAACAAGTTACGATAATAATGATAATGATAATGATAATGATAATGATAATCAGTTGTAATACTTATGATAGTAATGATAAAAAGTTATGATGATAATAGTAATAATGATAATTTTCCATGAACTTAAGTTATAAAAATTTATGATTTAATCATATCTGGATACAATTAAATTTAGACAATTATTTGTCTGAATAAAGTCATTTATCCAGGTGGTATTATCATAAAGTTTTAGATACCCTTAAAACTAAAAATAAAAATAAGGGTAATTTAACTATTTGAGGAAATACTCAACAGTTCATCCGGTAGCCCACGTACTTGAATAATTATTAAATACTAACTAAACTAACGTGATTATTATTTAATTGTATTTTGTTATTTTGATTACCTTTAAATAGTATAATGAGGCTTATTTGCTTGTAATGCTAAATATCTTTCCTAGGATTTAAGCGTATTTAGTTGCTTTATTTAAGTAAATCAGTTATTCTCAGATAATAATAAAAAAAAAACCTCACCCGAAAAAACATTCTCCAAGCAAAATAGTACACCCATAATCACCATCTCTTCATCTTTCTTTTTTCGTCTAGTCTCAAAATAATATAATTTATTTAACAGGTTTTCGATGGTTAGCTGATATGGAGGGGAAGCACCACATTTAGATCAGCACGACCATCAATGGAAATACAGATTCTGCAATCAGATTATACTCGAGAACACAATGCGATATGCTACATGATTTGAGCGAATGTTTGCGATCTGATTTCAAAACTGGCATCCATTTGGGAAGATTATGTAACATCATTTTTGAAAATTAAACGATTTTCACTAGACTATTATTTAACTGTGTAAAAAAATGAAAAAAAGACAGGAAAATATATATCATTGTTATTATTATTATTCCTGACACCTCCAAGGAGTCCGAAGACTCATCGCGGGAGGACACCTACAACTGTCTCAACCACTACACCGAACCTCTACTGCGAATCAATGCCATCTACCGCCCACCACCACAACTGGTATTCTATGTCTGTAAATTGCGTGTGTTCTGAAGGGCCAATTTGTCTGTATGCGGGATGAAAAACCCGAGTTTCCTGGAGAAAAAACCCTGCTACATCCGTATGAGATCGGCTAACTCACCTCCAATTGAAATCATCCAAATAAAGATTTCTCCCGTCGCGATGAGAATCGAACTTAAGCCTACTCCAATCGAAGGGCACAATGTACCGTCGTTCTTCCAATTACGCTACGGAGGGGCTTGCAAAATGCTGGAAAGTAGACGATTGCAATATATATATATACCCCATGTTTCTTTAGTTTACCACCTTTATTTAGCTTAATGACCAAATAAACATTCTTTTATTAAAAAAAAAAAAAAAAAGATAACAAATAAAATTAATTAAAAACAGAAGTAGAATGAATGTTTTATATACAATTAAACATTCCCCATATATAATATACGAAAATAACCACCAGAGCAGTCATTTAAAGTCAAAATAATAAAATGTTCTTATATATATATAAAAGGATAAAAGGGAGAGATTCAAATATTTAATTTTATACATTCCACCATACTCATTAAATCGGTATGATCAATCAATATCACATGTGATTTATTAACTATTTATGCAAATATTTATATTTACTTAAATGAATTTTTATTTAAATACCAACAATGAACAGTATACTACTGTTTACTGTTGGAATCTCTATAAGGGTTTTATGAAGGTACGTTAGCGTGGTCTCATACGAAATACAATAAACGGTAAGTGTACTGTTATTGCTGGTTTAAAAAAAAAAAAAAAAAAAAAAAAAAAAACATATATATATATATATAGTTTTTTAAACAGTAAGACGCAATGAAAATAAATATGAACTTAATGACACTACAAAAGGGAGACACCACTGGGCCTCTCGTTGCCATCTAATGGGCTCTTAGCGCAGGATACACATTTGCTTGGTTTGGCTTATTTAGATTTACGGCCGAATCAACTCAGGCTGTGAGGCCAGTGTATTATGTCTGTTAATTGCGTGTGTTCTGGTGGCCCGGTTTGTTTGCTTTGTGGAATTAAAAATTCGAGTTTCTGGAAGAAAAAACCCTTCTATCCCGTATAAGACCAGCTAACTCATCTTCAGTTGAAAAGCACTGATAAAGGTTCTTCGCGTCCTAGACTGTATTCGAACCCATGTCTTTCCTACCAAAGGGCATCCTCGAAACCGACTCAGGTACGGAGACTCGTCTACGCATTTGTCCTTCAATTGGAAGGAGGGCATAAGTTCGAATTCCGCTAAGGACACAAAGAATCTTTACAAGTTTTTTTTATGAAGGGACGCTATCTGGTTTCATACGAAAGAAGCAGGGTTTTCCCTCCCGGAAATTCGGCAAAATAAATAAACCGGCGCAGAACAGAGATAATAGATAAAATTACGATGCCTTCATAACTTGAGTTGCGTCTTTTCATAATTTCAAATCAATCCAGCTCTTTCCGTCTCTTTTAAGTCCATGGTGAAAAATTTTACAAGGATTTAAAAGAACAGAAACAGTTGGCAGTGAGTTAAAATTTTCACCACTCTTCACGTCTATATATATATATATAGACGTGAAGAGTATATATATAGTATATATATATACTATAAGAAAAGTATATATATATATATATATATATATTCAAGATACCTTCATAAATACATGTTAAGATTTGCTGGTACAACAATAATAATAATCATAACAAAATCAAATAAATAATTAATTAAAATATTTTAAGTTTTATTTGGAAGATAAAGTAGTCTACGACATTTTGTGAAAAGTATTAAAATATCTTAAGATGATACGTTATAATGTATATATTTTTATTAAAAGAAAAAATAAAAATGGACTGATATTTAGGGAGAAGAAAAGTTTGAGACTAACTCAGCTACTCACTCAACGCTAGTTCATCCACAAGGCATCAAAGAAGGTAAGAAACTATAGTGTAGGTGTAAGTTCAGATAATGCTGTGAAAGCATTTATAGAAAGCGCTGCAGCAGAAACTGAGCTTCTGAATACTAGGGACAACATTACCGAATGAGAGAATATCATTATCTATTGTTTTTTTTTTTTACTGCCTTTTTCTGAACAGAATTAAGCAAATTTGTTACTATTATATGAACGAATATATAAAGGATTAACGCAATGACCATTTAATGACTCATCCAAATGCTTAATGCCTTCTTCAAGGATCAAATGCTATATGTTATATAAAACTTGGTAACAGAGGCTGGGAGGAAGAACTTATCAGAAAACAGCATTGCATAATTTGCCACTGAATACTCCTGCACATTCAAAATTTCAAAAATAATAGTCTTTCTATATAAAAGAAACTATGGTGCAAAAATCAAAGCTGGACGGAAGAAAATTAATATAGATTTCTTTCTGCTTATATCAGCTTATATGAGTACACAAATATGAACAATACCTACTAGTTTGGAAAGCGTGAACAGGTCGATGTGTGTGTGTGTGTGTGTGTGTGTGTGTGTGTGTGTGTGTGTGTGTGTGTGTGTGTGTGTGTGTGTGTGTGTGTGTGTGTGTGTGTGTGTGTGTGTGTGTGTGTGTGTGTGTGTGTGTGTGTGTGTCAGAATCAGCTAACGTCTTTTTATTCTCGTATATAGGGAGTAGGCGAGGCCGTTTAGCCCTATCTAACTTTTGGAGACTGAGTGGGCAGTTCAATCTCCACTGGCAGCCAATCAGAGATAGCTGGCCCAAGGCTATCACTAATTCAGCGGCACGTAGTGAAAAGAGACGGCTCAACAAGTGCCGCCATCTCGTAGTCCCTAATCCTACCACAATATATTTAATGTCTGAAATAATGTGGGCTCTACAGTTGATTTTCTTGAGTGTTTACGGGACGAAAAACCCGAATTTCCGGGAGAAAAAATCCGCTTGCCCGTACCAGAGATCGATTAACTCGGGAACCCGTCGAAAAAAGGCTTAGAAAAATTTCGTCTAGTCGACGACTAGATTCAAAACGAAGTCCTCCTTCGTGTTGTCAAGCGCTGTGGTGTGCAAACGCCACATCCACTGAGCTACACAGGCTCGTGTGTGTGTGTGTGTGTGTGTGTGTGTGTGTGTGTGTGTGTGTGTGTGTGTGTGTGTGTGTGTGTGTGTGTGTGTGTGTGTGTGTGTGTGTGTGTGTGTGTTAATAAATATTAGCAATAAACCACGATGAATTTTAATGCTACTTATTAATTATTTTTTTTTATAAACTCGTAAGTGAATTTCAGTTACTGTATATGGTTCACCGAAGTCATTTCTAACAAGAAAAATCAGTATTCTCCAATCCTGGATTCAATCATCTTAAGTGAAAATCGGCATACTTGTTTTTCGCCTGCTATATCATCTCATCTAAAACTACATTTTTCCCCATTTAGGCATGATCTTCAAAATAAAATATTCACTTTTCTGTACAAACTACAACTGAATATATCATGAACGTAATAAATAACTATTTTACAGCAATTAGTATTCAAATGATGAAAAGAAGAAGATTGGGCTGGTTAGAATTACGGAAGAAAGAATTCAGGTAATGAAACCAGCGGAATTATGTTTGGTCATGCGTGCTCATCATGTTCTGTACGTTTCAGCATGAAAAAAAAACAAAAAAAACATGAGTTTCTAGGAAGAAAAAATCCTTCCACCTCTGTATACGAGACCGGATTGTTAGTTGAAAGTCCTTCTAAAGGTTCCTCTCATCAAGGAATGAGGATGTTAGAATATTTATCGTCCAGGGGCATAGTAATAAAAAAAACAATTTTGTATTCGGTATTTCTGAAAATTCATCAATCGTGCCAGTCCTCATAGACACGACTAATACTCGGTTCACAGTTTCTCTGGCAGTTACACGATAATCTTGATAAGTACTTTATGCACAAGGCAAGACTAGTTAAGAGAAGTAATATTCTTCTTTATTCTCCTATACAATACTAGACTAATTAGCATGACAGAAGTCTTTTCTCATCTCTTTATTGACTTCTCTCCCATCTGTCCTTGAAGTTTGCAGCCCAGAATTTCATATACAGACCAAGAAGTCAAATATCACAGTACTTATTTCAAAATCTGTATAGATTATCCTTTCAAATGTAAGTTCGTTTAATGTTTATTTAAGGTTAACATTTCAATTATCTCCTTGTAAACTCTGATTTAAATGGATTTACCTGCATAAAACAGAGCTGAGAATTGAATTTAGCGAATAGTGGTAAATTTTTTTTTTGTTTTGTTTTTTCAAAAACTTTTCAGAATTTCGCCAAAGTGGCTGGAGGATTATGTTGTGCAGGAAAAAGGATAATTGAAGATTTAAAACTACTATTAACTGCATCAGTTGGCCTCTTTATTAAAACAAATCAAATAAAATTATCAACATATTTCACCTAATTTCTTTCTTTCTTTAAGTAACTTCGTTCATTTCCACTCTTCCAAGTTCTACTAATAGCTCATTGTCAACACCTCCACACTTTATTAAAGTTTACTGACGTCCGGTTCATGCTCATTATGGAGAACTGACCGCATTTAAGCTGTCCATCAATATTTCACAACAGAATATGATGGCATTCCTCTGCAGATATTGCTGGCATCTCATCATGAATTTATTGTAAGTTCTTAAGGTAATAATTCACAGAGAAATTCCTCTTTGAGGAATTTCTCTGTGAATCAGGAGATACAGAGTAAATGCTTTTTTTTAGATTATATAAATATGTTAGTTCGAATAATTAAAAAAAAACATTATAAATAATCAGCTTTTTTATGTGAACCCACACACAAAAAGTTATAAACTTATTTTATATTTTTAGTACCCATAGATGGGGTGAGACGTAGATAATCCGATTTTCCTTTTTTAGAGACTAAACACGAATGCATTTTTTCATCTTCAAGCTTTCAAGAAGCAGGGTAATAATGGTGGTGATGGTAATCTCACACCGGCATGCGAAAATTTCGCCTCATTCTTGCATTTTCTTTCTTTTTTTTTTCTTTTTTTTGTAGGAATGGGATAAGATGACAAAAATAGTTTTTTTATAATGTAGTTTGTTATTGAAATTAAAAGTGCATTAATTATAATCTAATAAATCCGGCTACCGCTTAAATATATAAAGCTGAACTTTAAAAAATTCAAGATTAATTCAAAAAAATGGCGCCTAGAAACTAATTAGCATATGATTTCGTTCTTGTTTTTAAAAGTGAGAACGAGTATTATTTTAAAATTTCGATAATATAAAGGAGATTTCGCCTGATTACATGACAGAAACTTTCATAAACCGAAATATTCTAATTGTATGAATTACTAAGGACGTCAATCACACCAGTTATCTCTAAATGAGAGGGGGGGAGGAGTTTCTTAAGCGGTAAAATAAAATATTCTCTCTCTCTCTCTCTCTCTCTCTCTCTCTTAGACTAGAAGAGCGCAGAGGCACCTTTTTTTTTTTTTCTGCTTTAAATTGCGTGTGATCCACAGTTTGCCTGTTGTGCAGGAAGAGACGGATCAACTTCGTATTGTTTAAAAACAAGTTCTAGAAAATTCCTCACATCACATCGGATTTCAACCATTCCCAGACAAATGCAAGGAGAATATTTAGAATTTGACTACTTATTAACACTGTGACTGAGCGGTGACCCTACTGAGGTCACCGCTCAGTCACAGTGTTAATAAATTAATGCACAGAGAATAAATTAATAATAATTAATGAAATATTCGTTCAATTGGGGAACTTGAAATCAACGACAACTAAATCAATATTAAGTATTTGAGAACCTTATCAGGTAGTCAATCGTTTCGTAGACTGGATTAATTCAAAGAAAATAAGTGCCCAAATATCAAGATGCCGCCGTTTTATCTTCCTCTTTATCTTAAAATAATAATTTAACATGAATAAATATTACAATGCAAGTTTTTCAGCTCTATAACAAAAACACCAATTTGAGTTCCAGGAAATATAAGAGCAGCTAACCACATGTCAAGAGTTTCGCTTCCTCCTTTTCCTTTTCTGTGTCAAAAATGACAGATGCTGAAGCTTGTGGTGAACAACAACTTATTAAATCCATTATCTATAGTGACATGTACGCATATCTTAATTAGCATGTGTTGTATCGCTGAAAACTGTTCAAGCTTCGTACCCTCTTCTCTATTTCTATTGAATAGCTTCCACTCATGTATGAACGAAACCTTTATTTGGCAAATTTCCAACTGATTCTTTAAGCTTTGCACATTCTCTCACTCGCACAGAAAAGTACCATGGTGGTATTTTTTTTTTCTGGGTGTTACTGGGTGGACTTGAGGCTTGCGTAGCAATAAGGGTCAATAGCTTATTATTCTGATAGGTAATATCTGATAGGTATTTATTCTGATATATTTATTCAGATTATTATTCTGATAGGTAATAGTTATTCTGATAGATATTCTGATAGTTTTTTTCTTGAATTTTATAATTACAATTGAAAGTGCTGCCGACATAAAGAACAATACCAGTTTCATTTGATCCCATAATTTATGATACAGCTGGCAACAATTTATCTCATTTGTACTGTTTTCTTCAATAATGAATTCAACTTTTTTTTCTTTTTTTTTTTCAAGAAAGGTATAGAAAATTTGGTTGCAAAATAAAACAAAAATTTGTTGGCATGTCAACTGTATTATGATACCGATTCGTTGTCCTTGTACTAGACTGATTATTTATCCATACATGTTTATGAAGTCTTCAATTTATTGAGAGGATCTCCTCACAATTAATATGGAACCTCAAGTGGCAGAAATTACAAAAACGATGATACACATGTGACTGCTCCTCTTTGATTATTGTTGCAGACCAGACATATAAAATTGTTTCCGAAAAAGGGAGAGGGCTAATAATAACAAGTAGCTGCTAGAATTTTGATCTAGACGTGGCCTAGTAGGTCGTGGTAAGCTTATCGCCAAAGCATTCATTTTTACAGTGCTTTAAATGAAGCTAGCATCATATTTGCCCCTGTGAAAAAAGTTGGGAACAATACCTACCCTAAATGGATTTTCTAATAATCGAAAATTATTGATCAGTAAAGAAAAAAATAAGGAAGAAAATTTATTTACTCATAAACATTTTCCAGACATATCTGAATGTAAATGTATAGTAATGCTGTGTTATTCTAAATTATATACCCCAAGTTCAAAAATCTGCTTCCTCAGACGTCAAATTATTCTAGTCTTCCTTGGATCCTTAACTCGTAAACCAAACATTCGCCAGTCTAATGAATTCTACTATACCATTCAATGATTCTAACAGCTCTGCTATTTTTTTTTTTTTTTTTTTTGCTGGATATTCACTTCTCTAGTGCATATACTAATAAATCTCCTCAGATATGCCTTCCTTAAATTGTTCATATGATTACCTTCTCTCGTCTTGTCAAGTCTCATCTAATAAGCTTACTAGCTATTAAGAAAAGTGCTGGACCAGATAACATCACGTTGTGTATGCTGACTAACTGTCCCTGTTTATTTGGTCTATCTAAATCTTTTTCATATGATGTCTTTCTCTTACTTTGGAAACAACTTCATTAAATCTATATTTAAATCAGGCAGTGCTACTCAAATAAAAAAAAATTCTATCGTCCTATATGCATCCAGTTAAGAAACTATAAGTTAAATTGGAAGCACTTTAGTTCTGACCTCTTTGTCTTCTGTATCAAGATATCGCTCAATCGTTCCAACCTATCCAGTATACCAGATGCTTAAAAAATATCTTTCCCCTTTCAAAAACATTTATTAATCACTACTCTGCAGACGCACTGAGTTCGCTGTCCCGATTTCGTCACTTTATTTTAAAACCCATTCTGATAAAGATCTACAAGGTTTTAGAATTTGTTTTGAAAACGAATTTCTGAGGCTGACTGTTAGGTTTATCATCTTCTGACGTATGTTACAAAGTGATTTTGGATGGTGTTCACCTTCAAGCAGACATAAATCGTCTGACAATCTTATCCTGTCAAGTATCATCTCCATCCATAATGTAAAGTAGAGAGATAAGATTGCGAGGCTCTAATCTGATCCATCTCGCAGTTAGTATCCTATGTCTCATAGTATCATATCTGCATATAGGATACTAATATGCTACTAACATAGGATACTAATTATGTCTTCAGATATGTGTGTTCACGGGACCGGTCTGCCTGTTTTTCAAAGTAAGAAAATCCGAGTATCCAGGAGAAGAAAATAAAACCCTCCACCCCTTCGTATGAGACCGGATGACTCACCATTTGATTGAAAACATCTGATAAAGGTTCCTCTCTTCATGGACAGGATTCGAACTCGGGTCTTTCCAACCAAAGGGCTATAATTAGCTTTTATTTGTTCTTTCACGGAAATTATAAGGATTTTAAGAGCTGAGAATGAAACTATTATAAATTATTATTCTTTAAAATGTTTGCAATGTTCGCAATGTTATAAAATATTTAGAATGTAATGTTCGCAATCTCATTACGTTCCCTAAAAATTTTATTCTATAATTTTTAAGCTTATTTTGCGTTATTGTGTGGTTAAATAGCAGAATTGCATGTTCTGTATACTAGAATCTTTGAATCCACATATGATAAAATAATCGTACGTGAATTCCGACACACGTAATAAAGATTCCGGAATATCGAATTACTTGATATTGTTATAATTTATAACACCTTTAGTGGACTTTTGCCTATAAATAAATAAATGATAATCACTATGTTCCAACATAAAAGTGTACATAAATTCACTTGGAGAGAGAGTATAATCGCTTAAGTTATCTCGATATCGCTTTCAGATTGGTCTTCGATGTGATAGTAATTTGAAATATGAAATGACTACCTAGTACTCAGCAAAATAATAATTAATATCATAACGAAAAGAAAAACGTGTACTAGAGTTCGGGGAAGAATCAACGTCGAACAATTGTCAGATGTGAACCATACTTTCAAATATATACATTTCATTGTGTAATAAAAAGGAAACAATTTTGAAAACAGACACATCATATGAAAGAGAGTGCATATCTCAAGAAAGCATCGAATGACTTCACTCAGATGAGCATTGAAAACGTAGGAATGCTAAGCTATGTGTAAAAGTGGAAGGAATATTCTGAATATAGAAGATAAATGTCAATTACGAAAGTCAAAAAAAATTTTTTCTGGGCTACTTTTATTCTATGCTTTTCTGGAAAAAAGCACATAATAAAATGAAGTAAGGAGTACAGCACACATACATACAAATAATAATATTAATTAATTAATTAAATAAAAATAAAAACCGAATAAAAGTACATCTGAAGAGCAATCTGAATTGTTCTTCAGAATTAAAGGAGCCAGAAGAGAACTGTAACAGAAATTATCCAAGATGAACGCAGTCAGACGAGCAATTCAATTATTAAGGAAGGTGTTAATAAATCTGATATTCCAATAAGACAATAAGAGATATTTCTTATTACGTGACACCTTCATGGCGGTGGGAATTTGACTACACCATACACAGATCACTATCTCCCCTACTTAATCTTCCAACTACTACCACCATTAAGACACTATTACTATCAACACACACAACGCCATTGCGTGTGTTCTTATGACCGATTTGCTTGTATACGGAATGAAAAAAAAACCAACGACTCGAGTTTCCGGAAGAAAAACGCTGCTACCCCAGTAGGAGATCGGTAACCTCATCTTTAACTGAAAAAAAAAGCTCACATAAAGATTCTTCTCGTCACGACGAAAATCGAACTTAGGTTTTCCATCGAAGGGTGTAATATCCACTTGTTCTTGCAATTGCGCTACGGAGACACTTAGGAACTAGAGACTGCCTTATGGAGACTACCTATGTTAAGCTTAGTTTTGAATCTGCAGATGCATTTCCAATATCCTATCCTATCCTATCCTTCTCATCAGTCTAGGATGGGCTACGTCCCCTCCGAATGAGGGGTTACTGGCGTAATAATGCAGCTGGTTCGCCACTCCTCTGCTGCATTCCCTAAGGGCGATATCCATGACTGTATCGGTGTGTGTGTGTGTGTGTGTGTGTGTGTGTTCACGGGGCCGGTTTGCCTGCTTGCGGAATGAAAAACCCCAGATAAACTAAGAGGGAAAAACCTTGCAGTCCACGCCCAAGACCGGCCAACTTGGCTATGGCTGAGGAAGATCCTTAAGCTCCTCACGTCGTCGACGAGAATTGAACCTAGGACACTCCTTCCCCAGGCATATGGTTGCGAAGCGCACAGCCACTAGGCTAACCGCACGGACTTTCCAATATCAGTTTATTGTATTAACGTGTTGGATGTTATAAAAAAAATCGATACGGGTTTATTGATATTTATTTAAATAAATCTGTGAACAGGTGGCAGAGCCATATTAAAAATAAAGATAACATAAAAGAACTTGACATTAATATTCAATAATGTGTAAGCAGAGCTAATTTAAGATGGTATCATTGGAATTATAGTCGAAGCAATTAAGGCTTTAAGGCCGGTAAATTGTCAACTGGGTGTGGCTATTATCAGACATAATATGTGGGTCAGCTTGATGGATGATAAATCCCAATTTATGGGAGGAAAAGAATAAACAGAACAGCATATGAAAGATTAGAAAAACAAGATTTGACACTTAATGTTTTAGTTGATAGAAATATACCAAATGATCAAATCAGAGAGCTGACAAATAATAAACCAATTAGGAAACTAGTTGTGAAATTTATTATTTATGTTGCTTTCATAATATTTGATGCATTTCTCCGGATTATAATAGACCGGAGTTTAATGATAATACCCATGCTTTCGTGTCATTCAGTCACCAATCTTTCTAGAAATTCGGGTTATTTTTCATCCTGCCAAACATGCAAACCTGATAATATAGAGGCTTCAACTGGAATGCACATTCAGACATCCTTAAACAGTAGCAGCGACATCAGCGTTGTGTCACTGAAGATAATAGGTAAGATATTCCTCTCACAGAAATTATTTTAAAAAAAAAAAAAAATTAAAGCAGCAAAAGTAATGCAAAAGTAATGCTGCGATATTCTATGCGAATCCTCTGCAAAATGTACTGGGTAGCACCATCTGCAAAACATAAATCCTGTCGGATATGTGTGAGACAGTCAGAGACTTTCAGCAGTCGTAGAAAAACAGTAGGAATAACTTACTTCAGAATCATGCTTGCGAGTATCTTGCCGTAAGGATGTGCTGCAACCACTTGTTAGCATTGTATAAAGCCAGTCATGTAGGACTAGAAGCATTTAATTTGATAATTTGAATATTTTGAAACATTCTCATATTTCTTTTCTACACCTTAGAAACTGTGTCATCCTTTTTTTTTTCTTTTTTTTTTTTTTTTGGCATAATAGGATGGTTCCTTATTATGCTAACTATAATGGCATTAAAATCTCCGTAGCTTAGTCGATTTCACTGAATCCCTGAAGTTGGGAAAAACTTGGTTCGAATGCCGTCTAGAATGTGAAGAAACGAAGAAATTCCCTGCCTGAAACTTGGGTTTTTCATCCCCAAACCAGGCAAACTTACCAAAAGAGCACACGCAATTTACACACAGAAATATATATTCCGGCATAAGACTAACCGCCTTATCCTAAAATCATGGAATGGCTTTAAATGAAAACCAATCTGGACAGGTCGCGGGCCTCAAAGGTCGTGGGCCTGTAAGTAAGCTTTTATTTATTTATTATTATTATATAGTTGCATTAAATAGCCATCGCAGCTTAGTTAGAAAACAAACTCAATTTATATACAAGAATATGTATTAAGGCATAACACTAACGATCTCAAAAGGGAAAAAAAAAAGGAAAAGTTGGTCCTTGTTCAAGATCTAAATAACAGAGCAAGAAATAATTCTAGACATACAGGAATATGTTTGGAAAATATGGATAAAAATAATAAAGTTAATAATAATGATAAGTATCTCTTAGATTTCTGTTTAGGAAATATCTCCTGTAGGACAGAAGAGCATACAAGGGATATGAAATAGGAAGAGATCGCCATTCAAATTTGAGCAGGATAAAAATTAATATTATACTGAAAAGAAATATATATAATACTTTGAAAAGAATCAAAGTCGATCATTTTTCATAGGTTAAATATGGACTTAAACATACAAATATTAGTGGAGAAAAAAATGTTTGAAAACAATAATCGAAACCTGGAACCTGGAGACTCATTGGAAGACTGAATAAACCATTGATTGATTCAGTCAAAGAGCAATATAGTGAAGTTATCGGTAAGGATAGAAAATATCAGAATTTCCCGGCAGACCCAATGCATTTGTGAAATCATCAAACTCAATATTAAAGTAAGGCTGCATAATTTTATATTTTGATGAAAGTGAATTATTTGATTATTCTAGCCTTTAGATGAAAGAAATTTTTCTTCAGATTTTTCCTGCCATCATTCGTATTAATTATGGCAGCATTTTTTGCGGGAAACCACAGAATTTTTACACTTTCGGAGAATTTTAAAATTAATCAGATAATTGTGCAGACTAGATCTAGATGGTAGCCACCATCTTTAAGTGTTCCGAATTGTTTTTTTTTTTTTTTTCAATTCATTCCATTTCATTTTCAAGAATGAATTGCGTTTTGATAATCAAAATTGATAAAATAATGATCATTGAGGGTTATATGGCCCTGTCTGGTTTTAAAATAAGATATAGTAATAATTAAATCAAGAAAAGAGTAGAAGGATATGAACAAGTGTGATGTGCTTACAATGGTAACTATCAAAATTAATATTCACTTACCTAGAAAGGCTATTAAATTTGACAACAGGATCATGTCCTTTGAAAAAATAAATTACATTAAGTGTTGAGTACCACTTATTTTTATTACCTAACTAAGTAAACTGGTTAAAATAGAATAACACGCTTCAAACTGCTGTACACCTCTTCTTTGCAAATCATACAGATAGGAAATTACTCTGTCTGCATAGCTAAGTTAGTGGTATTAAAGTAAAAAAAAAAAAAAAATTGTATTTTTCAATGTTTTATTCTATTTTTACATCAATGTTGGTGGCAAGTAAAAACACTTGCATGTAATATATGCTTTCACATGCAACAAAAAAAAAAAAGTTTTCTTCATATTCAAATCAAAATGCTGTCTAGGATGAAGGAATTAAAATAACCAAATGGAACCAATTCTGTTTTATAACCACCCGACAAGAGTATCTCTCATAAAAGGTTCAAATATTTATTTGGTCCTCAACATAATTTTTTGGGGACTTCAAAGTCAGGGGTTGTTATTTATTTATTTTTTTTTTTTTGCAAAATTTAAAAATTAGAGTGGTGTTTTTTTTTTTTTTTTTTTTTCCTCCATGGAAGAAAGGCTTCAATGTAGGTGATTTGGGCAAACATATTAATTAGTTTGTCTAAAAATAAGCTGTGATTAATTTTAAAATGCTCCGAAATTGTATAAATGCCGTACACATTCCCAGAATAAAAATAGCCACCACAATTAATAGGATGCCAGCAATAACTTTAAAAAAAAAACTGTTTCTGCCATCTGGAGAATAGGATGACAAAATAACTCGTTTTCATCAAAATCAAAAATTTAAAAATACGTAATTTTTGATGCAGCTTAGAATGAAAGAGGGCTTAAAGAGGCAGTAATGAAAAAAAAAAGGGATATTGATAGTTCCTAGTAAGTACGTCATCATGTGCTCTGAGAGAATACAGAGAAAAAATACAAGAAAGCGAAACAGTGTATCCGGAGGGATACACTGTTTCTAGACGCCTGGAGTACTTACTTTGAAACAAATGCATAATTAAACAACAAACAGAATAGAAACCATTCAAGAGGAATGCAGTCAGGAGTATATATTAGTACTTCAGGGAGCAAAAGCCATAAGAACGTGAAATGTTTAAAAGGTACCTAGAATAGATGATATTCCACCATAAATGATCAAATGCCGAAGTATAAGTTTTACAGTAGCTACACTGCATAATTCAGATGGTCGAATTCCGAATAACTGGAATAGAGCTGTCATAGTATTCATCTATAAAAAGTAAAATAAAACCTAATAATATGAAAATCACAGAGAAATTTCTCTACTGAATGCAGGTAGATTTATGCAAGCATACATATGAAGAAGAAGCTAAGAAATAATTACGGGACAGAAACTGGGAGAACACACTGGATTCAAGCAAAACATGGTTGTCAGGATTAGATTTTCATTTTAAGACAAATAGTTGCGAAAGCAAGAAAAATACACAATGCTTTGTGTTTTAGTTTTGTAGACAGAGAAAAAAGCATATAACAAAGTGCCAATAAAAAATCTGTTCCAAACACTACAATTTATCTCGATGCTACGATAAATACGTAACATCGAGAAATATTCTTCTTTCTCATCAATCAGATGACGGGTTGAGTCCCCCTATGAACAAATCGTCGCCATATGGCTCTGCCTCTGACCATTTCTGTCGTCTCTCTCTCTCTCTCTCTGAAGTTGGACAATTGTGACTTTTCTCTCAAAGACTAGACAAGTTCTTTTTGGTCTCCCTCTTGTTCGTCTTCCTCCAGTGATTTCGTTCAAGGTTAAGTACGGTAATCTCTTAGATGACATTCACTGAAGGTGTCCAGGCCATCTTAATTGTTGTTTAAGAATTATTAAGAATCGATAAATACGTAGTCTATATTTAAATTGCAAGTCTGCAGTTAGAACTGAGGGGGGTAGAGGAAAATAGTTTGATATTAAATAAGATAAGACAAGGGTGCACGTTATCTTCACTGTCTGTACGAATCAAATTAAGAAGGGAAGTGGAATTAAACCTGATGTTACTTTATGCAGATGACGTTATACTCCTAAATAAATCCTAAATTTGTTATTGCAGTTATGCAGTTTAGTTAAGGAATCTACAGCCTTGTGTAACTGCAATCACAAATTTGATATGAAACTCAGCAATAAAAAGACAAAGACTATGAAAATAAGCAGAAACACTAAAAACCAGGGGCGGATCGTGCATAGGAACTGCAGCACCCCCAATTTTTCTCCATATATAAATATATTTTTTAATTTATTTATATTTTCTTGTAATACTTAATTTTATCATAAACAATCCTATACAATTCTCTTGTTTTGTATAAAAAAATAATAAAAATCCATCTTGTAGCACTTAGGAGGGCGAAGGACGCTAGCAGCACTGTGTTTACCAGTGTCATATTGCCAATATTTACTACGCGCCAAGCATATGCACGGTCATAGTGAGATGCGAGCTATTAGCGTAATGCGGCACTGTCCGTCACGCAGTTCCACTGTTGTTTATATGCAGTTTGCGACAGTCATATAGTAGAGTGTTCGTGGTGCTTATCGTGTTTACTCAGTCTCTTTAAATATTTGGACATTACAATTAAAGACATAACATTTGTTATTGTTTTTATTTTAGAACATTATTGGGGTTATGATAATGGATTTTATTTTTAAGTAATTTTGAATTATACTAAGCTGTATAATTTTATCGATAATAAACAATATTTTTCATGTTCAATTTTTTTTTAATTTTTTACCATAATTTTGATATTTTATCCAAACACGTATACACTATACTTACAGTGTGTATGCATATTTCAAGCCACGAGCGGCCACTGCTA
Organism: Typopeltis vanoorti; assembly: GCF_054136105.1. NCBI lineage: Eukaryota > Metazoa > Arthropoda > Arachnida > Uropygi > Thelyphonidae > Typopeltis > Typopeltis vanoorti. The sequence goes on from NC_143554.1 coordinate 85,392,846, forward strand.
AAACATCTGTTGCAGCCTGAATGCAGAACCTAAACACGCAAAACTTCAACTATTTAGGCATAGTTTTTAGTGAATATTATTATTATTATTATTATTATTATTATTATTATTATTATTATTTTTATTATTACTATTATTATAAAAACTCCATGGAGTCAAAGACTCATCGTGGGAGGTCCACTGTTATACACAAGTTTATCATACTGTGCCTTAAATATATTCACTGTCTCGGCACACACTACACTCTCGGGCAAAGCATTCCAATCACTCACCACTCTCCATGCAAAAAACCTGCTCCTCACTCCCTTGCTCACACCCTCCTTATACAGCTTCCAAGAATGACCTCTTGTTCTCCTGCTATCCTCACCCATTCTGTGCAAAACCTCCCCGACGTTAATCTGGTAATAACCACTTAACAGCTTATATGTCTCAATCATATCCTCCTCCTCCTTCTATCCACTAATTTCTGCAAATTGCATTTTGTCAATCTGATTTCATACTCTACATTCCAGAGACCAGAAACCACCTTAGTCAATCGCCTCTAAATTTTTTCCAACGCAATTTCATCTTTTTGAAAACCAGGTGACCAGATCTGTGCACAGTAATCCATATGTGGCCTGATCAAAGCCTTATACAAAGGAACCATAACATCCTTACTTCTACAAGTCAATGTCCTCCGCATTATTCCCATTATCCGCTGTGTTGTCTTCACTATTTTAGTAACATGTCCCCGAAATTTTAGGTCCTTGTCTACAATCACTCCCAGATCTCTCATTTCCTCTACCTCTTCCAAGATATTCGCGCCGATTGGACTTTACATCCCATCTCTGCTTCCCAAATTTCAAAACTTTACACTTTGAAACATTGAATTGACATCTCCACTTATTTACCCATTCAGACAGTGTATTCAAGTCCTCTTGCAAAGCTACAGCATCCACACTACTCCTGATAGCTCTGCCCAACTTTGCATCATCTGCAAACAACTGCACATCACCATTCAGACCTCTCCAGATATCATTTACATACAAATTAAACAGCAATGGACCCAAACACAGACCCTTGAGGTACACCACTAGTAACTTTCCTCTTCTGGGATATCGCTCCTCCATAGACAACTTGCTGATACCTATCAGACAACCAATCTCCAATCCAATGAACCAATCTACTGTTCAGCCCCATCCGTTCCAATTTAATTACCAGCTTGTCATGTGGCAATTTATCAAGCAACTTTGCAAAATCTAAATATACCACTGTATATGCAATACCCTTATCCAACGTATTTGTCACTTTATTATAAAAAGTAAGCAGGTTGCTAAAGCACGATCTTCCTTTAGTAAATCCATGCTGGCCGCCAAAGAGTACTTTTCTGCTGTCAACCGAATTCTGAACTTTATTCCTAACTAACTTCTCTAATACAGTGACCACAACTCCAGACACACAGACTGGTCTATAATTCAAAGCCTTACTCTTATCACCTCCCTTATGAATTGGAACAATTTTACCCTCTTTCCACTCTTTTGGAACTTGACCCAGTGAGACTCATGTTGAAAAGATATAGAAAAGCTGTTGTTAACTCTCTGGCACATTCCCTCAAGACACATGGTGAAATAGCATCAAGTCCCACGGCCTTATTTACATCAAGTCTATTCAATTCCTCATAGACCTCCTGTTCACTTACTAACAGTTCCTCCTCATTTCCCACTGCTTTCAAGTTCTGCATGACACATTCACAAGAAAGAATGAAATACCTTTAGAAATTGCTCACTAAATATCTCAACTATATCCTCCGCAGCGGTTATCATTCCTCCGTTTTCACCAATCAATCCCATCTTACCATAATCATTCTTTCTTCTACTGGCGGCATATCGAAAAAACTCCTTAGGATTTTTTTTTTGGCCGCTTTAGCTAACTGCTGCTCATACTGCATTTTTGCTACCCTTATCAAGCTAGTCACCTTCCTCGCCTTCTCTTCGTACTTCTCATGCAACTGGTTGTTATAAATACTCATTTTGTGTTTCTTCCATAATACTTTCTTCTTCCAGATTGCATACCTTATCTCTTGATTCATCCATTTTAGACCCACTCTATTTACCCTCCTGATCCTTGGAATACACTCTGATATTGCCTCCACCAAATAATTCTTGAGTATGGCCCAAGCAGCATTGATATCCTTTTCCATCCAGTTCCTCTTTCCAATTTATTATCGCAAGCTGTTTCCTGAGTTTTTCGTAATTACCAGTCTTATAATTCCACATATATTCCTTTCTAACAGACGTCCTCGAATGACTGGTCACCCTGCACGTGATCACCTAGTGGTCACTCTCTCACCAACTGGTGGAAGATTTGACACCTCATTTATAATAACATCATCTGATGAGATGATCAAATCCAATACTTTTGATCCGTGTACCCTCCATTATGTGTGGCCTAAGGTAATTATCTTTCAAAAACTCCAAAAATTAATTTTCTTTATCCCCAGATGCAGTCTCTTGCTTCCAGTCTATATTACCATAATTAAAGTGGCCCATAATGAAAACTCGTTTCTTGCTAGCTAGGCCAATTTGCCTATACATTTCCTTCTCATTATCCTCCATATTACCAGGTCTATAGCAACACCCAACTAAATATTTCATCCTGTTTACTTCTACCTCACACCATACCGCCTCAAAACCGTAACCACTATTTGCACCTTGCAATTCCACCTTAGATAGGCACAACTCATCTGCTACCATTAACAGTACTCCTCATCCCTTTCTTCCCTGTCTATCTTCACGAAAAATATCATATCCGTTCATCTCTATTCCTGTTCCAACAATTTTAGGGCGAACAGACTTGAGCAAAGCAACAATTTCGTTCCCCTTATTTCGAATACTTCTAGCATTAGTGAATAAACTTAAGAAATCATTACTGCTTCTACAAGTCTTAAGAACGTCATTCCTACGAGGTGACTCTTCAATACCTTCCCCAGTCACTTCCTCTATATTACCACCAATTCTACAACTTTCTTCACACCTAAACTCTTTCCACCATCTCAATCTGTGTTTGTCCGCTTATACATTCACCTCTGAATTCAGCATCCGCATGTTTCATAAAGTTTCTCCCCGTCCACTCTGACTCCCCCCCCCCGTTTCCCTGTTCGTGTTGTACCTCCACTCTCTCATTTACTTCATTCATAATATTCACCTCCCCATTTGCAAGTGAACAAATACCTCTCCCTACCTTACTTTTTTGCTCTTTCATATCACTTCGCACCACCTCAGATATATTCATTACAGTCATTACTTCTCCTGCCAGTAACAATCTCTCCAGCAGACTCACACCAAAACCATTTAAATGCAGCCCATCCTCTTTATACAATTCCATCAGTCCCTCAAATTCCTCCCACACATTCACAAAATGCACTCCATTCTCCTCACATAACTGCGCTAACATATCATTCATAATCTTTGCCCGCCTCCTCTATTCATCACTATCATACCTTGGCAACACATTGACTACCTTTCCTACCACACTGTTATCTTTTACTCTCCTTAATAATCTCCTTATATCCAATCTGGCCTTTTCCTTGTTCCCATCCAAATCATTTGTTCCGTACTACAACCACCAACTATTGTGCTCTCTTATTCCTCATGTCCAACGCTTCAATCACTCTCTCCATTCTACCACCAGGAAAACAAACCTTATGCATCTTCTCATTCACCACACCTCTAATAATGGAATCTCCATAGAGAACCACTCTCGAATCATTCGATATATCTTTCGCATGGCCATCTTTCCTTCTGCTCTTATTCACTCTTCCATGTATGTCTCTAATTCTTTTCATCTCATTTCGCATGCAGTTCATATCTTGCTTCATCATCATGGCAAACTAAATACGTAAATTAGTACCATAATAAGAATAATAAAACCGGTATGGTAGAAAGTCAACTGAATAAATTTATATGGAATAAGAGAAATTACTCAAAACAGTATGCACGTCAGTCATACTGTTAAAATTGTTCAAACCAATTTTAACTTTAAATCTGAGAGTTGGGATAGAAGCAAAACAGTAGATCAGAGCTAGAGATCACAGATATGAGAATTTGAGAAAAATTAGGGAAATTAAATCGATATTACAAATAACGATATCATGGAAGAAACTAGACGTATTAGCATTCAGGAATGTGTGAGCAGAGCTAATTGGTGGTATGGTCAATTAAACAGAATGGGAAAGGAAATCTTAGGCAATGCAGTAGAAGTGGTTTAGAATACCGAAATATAAGATCTGATAATAGCTGGGTGCTAATAGATAAGATATTAACTTGAAAATAATGTAAACTTTTCATGTACTAATTATAGTATCTTTTCATCCCTTGAGGATATATATTAGGAATTTTATGATGACTATGACTAACCGCCTTATCCTAAAATTATGGTTATAAAAGTTAATCAGCTCGTGGGCCTAAAGTGCTTGCAAGTAACATGGATTATCATAACTGCATAATATTTCTAAAAATAATGTCACATAAAAGAGAAATTCACAGAAACGACCACACACACACACACACACACACACACACGTGGTGCACGCTTCCATTTGAGCATGTAGTCTACTTGGCATAGTTCCCACTAATCTGCTGTGTTACAGTAGAAATGTTCTGTCGCTCCTAAAATGCAGAACATCTTTTAATGAAGCCAGAAAAGATAGCCAATTAAGGACGATTTCTCACGCATTTCTCCGATGTACAATTCAGTTAAAATCGGGTGGATTGCTCAGAATATCGATTTCGTCTTTACACCAGATCGTTAAGTGAGTGAGAATATATACATATTATACTCACCACGAAAGTATATCATCGTCATCATGCGTATCAAGGATTTAGGCCTAGCATATGCGGCCTGTTCCGGCCTTAGAAGTCATCGTTAAATCGTTTAAGAGGACGTCCTGGTTTTCTTTTTCCTAATGGCTTGTACTTTACTATATAATAATAATATATGAAAGTATATTATTTATTATATTCGTGTTTTAATCCTTTTATCCCAAGCGTAAAGAAACAAACGTATAAAATTCATAATGCACAACACACTTCCTTTCGGATGTGTATATTGCTAAGCATTATGGGAACGGTCAGTGTTCAATTTTACTTATTTATTATTATTATTTTTTTGTTTTGTTTTTTGAAAACCCTTTATGCGCCGTATTTAACCTAAGTGTCAATGTATTATGGTGGAAAAACGCTGCTTTTGATGGCTTTTTCTACTTCAAGTATGGATATGTATTCCTGACCATGCCTGGTCAGTGTTTTTTACCACTGCTGTCATCACTGCTTGTTTCATTTAGCAGTTTTTCAAAGTAATTACTCCATACTTCGAAGTTTTCTTTTTCTCCCATTTTCATGTCACCTTTATCATCTGTAACTCCTTTTTACAGCACTCTTTCCTCCATTCCTAAGCTTCTTCAACAACCTCCAGAATATTTTGCCACCTTCTTGATATTTATTCTATATTCTTGCCAAAGTCCTCCCATGACTTTTGTTTAGCTAGTTTTACACAGTGTTTAGCATTCTTGCATTTGTCTCTGTATTTTCTAAGAGCACAAGCTGACTTTTTTGCCAGGAACTTTTGATATGCTTTCTTCTTTTCCTTCAATGCCTCTTTAACTTCCTGTGTCCACCATGGAGTTTTGATTTTTCTATCTTTGCAGACAACTTCACCACATGTCTCTAGCTGAATCAATCAATGTTTTCTTCAGAGTTTGCCACCGAATCTCCAAGGTTTGATTCCTGTTCTCAAACTCTTTCATTTTTTTTTCAATAATCTTTGTTTATTTTAGTCTACAGTTAACATCTGAGAGCTGCTCAACTTTTATTCGCTTTAAAACTTTCTTACATGTTATTCTTTTCAGTATGAAATTCAATTTTATCCTGCTCAAGACTAAATAGTGATCACTTTCAATTTCAGATCCTCTGTACACTCTGGTGTCCTGCACCAGGGACAAAACATCACTATCAACAATCACATAGCCAATGAGACTTTTCTTATTCCTTGCCTCTTCTTTCCATGTGAATTTGTGCACATTTTTATGTTGGAACATGGTGTTAGTAATAACCAGTCCATGTCTTGAGCAGAAATCCAACAGATATTTGCCATTATTATTAGCTTTGCTCTTTTCTCCAAATTTTCCCCAAATATTTTTGGTATGTCTCCCAATCATTTCCTACTCTGCTATTTAGATCCCCAACAAGAACCAACTTTTCCTTTTTCATTGTGTCAGTTGCTTTTTCTAAAGCCTCAAAATATTCCTTCACTTCTACCTTAGTAGAACCTTCTGTGGGACCATAGGCACAAATAATTCTCATTGTCCAATTCCCCATTCTGATATTTGTCCACATCATTTTACTTGAGACTGCCTGCCATTCAAGAAGATTAGCCTCGTAATTTGTGTTGAATACTATGATTACTCCTTCTTTTCCTTGATTGTCACTGCCTGAATATAACATTTTGTATTTATTGCTCAGAAAGATCTCACCAGTTTTTGTCTTTTTTGTTTCAGTCACCCCTATTTTGTTGATCTGGTACTTATCTAATTCCTCAACTAGCTCCATTTCTTTGCCATTCAAGCTTCTTATGTTGATAGTACCGACCTTTAACTCTGGTGATGTTGAATTGGGGGGGGGGGGGTTCAGATTTGTTCCAGTAGCTTACTTTTTGCCGTTCGCCCTGGTTCCCTGGTGAAAACGACGGGGACCTTGTTTAACCTGGCAGCGCCCCAGCCGTCATGAAATTTTGTCATGTTGTACCATCATTTTTTATTGTCCGATTCTACTTGCTGATTAAAGAAATCTCTTTTTTAAAGTCAGTTCCCAAGTGTATGATATCTGAAACAGACAATTTTTTTTTTTCTTTCTCCTCTGGTTTTTCTTAACCCTGCCTCTTAGAATACACAGTATTTCAGACAACAATACGAGTGTATTACGTTTAGGGCCACGAGATGGCGGTTGTTCTTTGCCATACTTTCTCATAGCTGCTTTGAAAACAATCGATAGCCATGAGCTCAGCTAGAGGTGACAGACAAAAGTGGACATTAGCAGATCCACTTTTTCCAAAAACTTAGAGCTAAAAGAGCTCTAATGTAATCCCCCTTAGAGAATAAAATGGAATTTAATTTTTTTTGCGTAACTTTAATCAAGACTTAACAGAAGTAAAAACATATGTAGCTTCCACAAAATTTATCATTTGATTATACGAAGACTATAGGATTACTAATAATCTCGATTGATTGACTTTTAATTAAAAGTCAATTAAAACATAAGATGTAAACACTGCAATCATTCAGTGATGTATAATTTGTTATTATACAACCAAAGTCAGAGAAGGCTCTCTCTCTCTCTCTCTCTCTACTTCGATTTAGTAGAAGCAACGAAATCACTTTAGAAATCACCTAGACAAGAGTTCTGTGTTGCTAGATATTAATTTCTTTAGTTATATTTCTTAGTTAAAAAAAATTAAAAATTAAAAAAAAAAAATGGTATGGTAAGTGGAAGCGTACTGCCACAAATATTATTTCATCTTCAAAGACTAAAATGCCAAATATGAACATGTATTCATTTAGGCTGGAGTAAGATGATAAAAAAAATAACCCAAGGTCAATGAAAATCATCAGTAGTCAACGGTAGAAGAGAATGACACTCAATATAAAATAGCAGGTTTATTTCTTATTTTGTTTAAGAGCACCCCTAAGTTTTGAACTCGCTGGCTTAGACCTATTAACTATTATGAAAATTGCATTAAACAACAGATAATGATTTGAATACCTTGAAGTTATTTCAGGTGGAACTGCAATATTTCATACTTCCACTATCTTCATAAACCTAATAATTTAACTGAGACAGTATATCGATAAAATATCTTAAAGAGTTAAGAAGGGAGTCGAAACCATAACAGAATAAGTTACAAAGAAATTAAAAACAATAAACCGTAAAAGATTAAAATATGAAGGTTATGAATACATGATGAAATGATTTAAAACACTAGAAAAAATAAGAATGAATTAAAATCGTAACGAAAATATGAAACTAAAATGTGTTCAAATGGGAATATCTCGGGATTTGCAACAGATTTTCTGGAAAATCAGAATGGATCCGGTTTGACAAGCGGGATTCTCCTTGACAACCTGCATGTATACTTTAAACATTCTATCAGTGTTCTCTTAAACATTATCTTTACGTCATTAAATATGTATGGATCGCGTTTTCAAGAATGAATTGTAGTGCGCCAAAACACTAGTTTATTTTAGTTGGTCTTTGGGAAGCAGGTTGTACTCAATGAGAAGCATGAGGTGTCTCATTATCGTTTTGAAGGTGCCATCCAGGGCAATCAATGGATAAAAAGGCGCCGCGAAAAGGTTTGCTTTCGGCACTTCTCTCCTTCTGTTTCGAGAAATAGTTCGGCGTATATTACTTTCAAATATCGGCCAGTCAAGTACATGCTTCAGTGAATGTCTCTTGGCCACTCAACAACGTAACAACAACCTTGAGTTATAGAAGAAATGCGTGATCTCCACACACACATTTTCATATAATTTATTTTCAGCGCTCAAGATATAAATATATATTTTCACGCATTTCTTATAACTTCCAGCGATGAAGAAGAAGACAATAAAAACAGAATTACAATGGAACCTTTCAGTTCAGCAACTGTTACTACAACAGTAATAATAAGACATTATTTTCACATCTCCGTTAGCAGTTATAGAAGTTAGACAACTTTCGGTGCGCAGGTGTTTTAAGGGTTACAATGGAGTGGCCAAATTAAAAAGCACATAAGTAAACTCTGTACTTTGGTGGGGGAAGGTTGTGGAGGGGGAAAAGGAACGTATGACGTCGGTTTGTGTCGGATACTTAAATTCATATTCTGGCCGAAATCGTTTTGAATAGACAGGATATAAAATGACATCCCTCATAAGTACAGTTTTAGGGGTCGGAGACGCATCCAAATGTTAAAGTAGTATTAACAAAAGTTGCTCCAGACACTTCGAGAAGCGTAGCTTTGTGAAAATAAACTACAGAACTTGAAATATATGAAACGCATCCGAGACGTAGCTTGCGCGAAACAATTCAATGAACAGAAAACTCCAATTAGCCTAAAATTTTTCCTCTCCACTTAGCTCGTTTCATGTAGGAAAGAGTGGCTGGGATAATAGTGTCATCATTGTTCGTTATCAAAATATTACACACGATTAATTACCACGAAATGTTTAATATCAACACAGTTTACGTAATAAAAAACAATGCAACAATCATAACTATGGAAATGGCTAACTTAAGTGAAATATCAGGATTCCACTTATTTCGCTGAAGTTTAAGGACAATCGCGGAATCCCCGACAGAGCTCGAAAGAGTAAGAAAACACGTATCTATTTTGCTTGATGAATTATCCCACATGCACACACACACACTGTTCGACATGGGACTGCACAGAAAGAGCTATGTGAGCCGCGTTGAGCAATTAGGTTTGTCCTGTACTCATTTCATCTTAGCTGAAGTCATCAAAGGTAGGGACAAGTAGGACATAACATCAGGCTCACATATAACAGTTATGTTCAAATAGCTGTCAAGCATTGAGGTGTAAAAAAGACAAAGTAAAAAGACATATCGAAAAGCAATGATTTGTTCCATATTTTTTAAAACAGGAAATCCTGTATCAAGTTGGGGATATTTCGAGTAAGTTTAAAATATTTAAAATATACATTTAAAACAATAGTTGTTTTCAAAGCGTTATATAGAGATTCTAAATATAAAATGGTGACAAAATAGACTATTATGAGTAATAACTTCAGTGGCTATTGTGCTGAATAATAATATCATATTTCATAGTGTTTATGTAATATTTTTACGCAAAAAAAATCCGTAAACTTGATTTGAAAAACACAAAATGTCCATCAAAAATCACTGCAATGAATTTACCCAACAAAAAACAGAATTCTGACATTAATTTTGCATCTTTCAAATCAAACGTCTAGTGAAAATTAAAAAAAAAAAACATCGCGAGAAGGAAACTTTTATATCGTTTTCTGTTATCAGTATTTATATTTCAGTTTGCTATACAGAATCCTAGACACGCACGCCTGTACAAATAGGGGAACTTCCCTTATGAAGTGCTAAAAATATTGCTGAGGGTGAGGGCCGCTGCCTTGTAATAATACGACAGTATCTGACGGATTCTAAATATGGTCACGTGACAGATGTGTCGGATGCTATTTCGCATTTCTTTCGAGGCAGGTTCATCTTTACTTCGATAAAGCGTAGTGCTAAAAGATTAACACCTTCGCTATTCCTTTTATGGCTTGTATCAGTGTACACACGTTTCAAACGGAACTAGAATTCAGCTCCACCGAGAGTAGAATACTGCATAATGTCCTGGGAAAGAATCCTTTATCTCATTTTGAGAGTTCGTTCACATTTCTAATGAAAGGTTTAACAGTAATTATCTGCAGTAAAATCTTCTGTTAATAGCGCCTATGGCTAGTTTGTATTTGTGATGACTTGTGTTACTGGCAATATCCTTATGGCTATTTTAAAACTGACAAGTCTGTTTTGTTCTCTGGACATACCCAAAATCAGCCTACTTTTCTTCTTTCTCTGCATGCTGTTCGTTGAATCCGCCGTGAACAAAGCATGTACTGACCTTGACCCTTCTTGGATTTTCTCTCCTCCCTATCCGATCCCCACACGGCATAGGAGACTGGTCGTCGCCGTAGCTCAAGCAAAAATCGCTCTTTTAACTCGTGCACGTGAATCAGTGGAGCCTGCGCTCGTGACGATGACTCATGGAAAGTCTCTCTCTCTCTCTCGTTTTTGGACTGGCGCAGCTGTCACTGACAGGAGGGGTGGTCGCGTTTCACGTGTCTCTAGCGTTTATTGTATGTCGCTCCATTTAGGGAAAGGCTCTACCGTAGGCGCCGAGCTTATTTCTGGAGACGCACTCCAGTCCTATTTATTGTCTGTTTTAGGGAAAGGACGTTAGGGAAGAAGCTTATTCGGGGGTTGGGAGGTAAAATCAGGAATTTTGAAGAATAAAAAAAAAAATGACGTTGATGGCTGGAAGCGATTCAGGAATGAGAAAACTTTGAAATGTTTTCTTAAAGCGAATTCTAAACTTGGCTGCATTTAATTTTTCAGCCTCGCCAAATAAGTTCAGCCATCACTCTCACACACTCTCTCCCCCTCTCTCCGAGCTACCGGTACTTACATGGGTAGCCAAAGTACACTTCTGGTTGCGTTCAGTATACGCAAGAGTTTCTTGTCGGAATGGTTAATCATTACCAACAAGAGCAACACTTTATGTAGGTTAAATGAATTCTAAATATATTGTGATTGCCATTCACACGTTTTGGTTCACAGCGAGAATCGATCTAAAGAAACTGTGAATGGTAGAATAATTCCATCCAACTAATGCCCTCAAACGAGCTTTTTGTAATTAAAGAGGATTTGTGCTTGGACAGTTTCAGGCCAGTAGTAAAAACATATCGCGTGACACGCATACCAGCTTCAAGATCCAAATGATAACTTACTACACTTACATTGTAATCCTGTTTATCATCTACATTACTTGTCTTCTGGCCTACTGCCCGTATTTGTTTAACTGAGCTTCTTTTTCAAAAACTATGCGCGTGTGGAGAACAGCTTAATTGTGACGCCATGAAATGAAACCTCGAAATGCGCAGAAGCGAAAATTTAAGTGGGCCTAACACAGGTTGGAATACTTTGGCTAGCTATTGAGTATGGTCATTAAAAACTTGACATTTTTATATATTTATTATCCACTAATTTATATAAGTAAAAAAATTCATTTTTTCTTATGTTATGCTTCCTGTTGATATTTGAATTTGTTCTTCGACCATATTTCAGTTCCGCTTCACTAGCATCTTATGCTCTAAACAGTCTGAGAACCGAGTTTAAACTATTATTCTATAATTTCGATTTTAGGGAAACTGGCATATCGGGTTTTAAACATGGCGAACAAGACAGTTTTGCTTTGTGTGCAGCGCCTTCGTTCTCCCTGTGCTCCAATACTTAAAAACTATAGCATTCACTGGAGGTTCCCCCTGTTGTGTGCCGCCTTAGGCTGGCGCAACTCTGGTAGGATCGATCCTGGGAGAAAAATAAATGACATGTTTATTTGAGCAGCAGCAGAAAATGGACACCAGTTTCACAATAGATGCATTTCAGTTCACAGAATAACAACAATAATAAAAATTAAAGAAAATAGTGCGGAAATGTGTTAAATTCTAAATCCCATTAATTTTAAAAGCTCTTAAAATGATTAATTCGAAATTCCCTGTCTTTCTTTCATTTTTTTTTCTGACCCATATTATTTAGATTCGGTAAATGATGTGGGTGTGCTACTAGCTCATGCAGGTATACTAACCTACATACAAAAGATCATTGTGAGACAGAACCAGAATGTGATAGTTAAATATTCACACACACGCACACACACACACACGCACACGCACACACACACACACACACACACACACACGTGGGTCATCGCATAGCCTTTCTTCCCTAATTCCCCAGTATGTTCAAGCATTTCCAAGGACCACGAGCAACTATATTTATCTAACTTCCTGCAAGTTGTAATGAAGCAGACAGGAAAAGGAAATGGTACGCCGAATATAGTTGCAACCTTTTACCAATACTGTGGAACTGATAACGGCCTCTCAATGCTAATCTAATCCCACTTGAGCTCTCTCTCTCTCTCTCACACACACACAGAGAGAGAGAGAGAGAGAGAGAGAGAGAGAGAGAGTGCACTTCACAGTGCTGTTTCTATAAGTATTCTACGTTGAGCAGATGTCATTAAACTACGTGATCACATAGTTAAAAACTGCTAAACATTAGGAGTTTATTTTTTTAACCTTGCGGTCACATGAAATGTATTTCGAATAGCCTTAAAGTTTTTTTCCCCTTATTTAAATGTTTATGGTGAGATTTTATTTCTTTTTTGCAGTAATCGCCATTAACTAAAATCGATTTAGATGATTTTTAGCCTAGTTAAGAGTTTATATGTTATGGGGGAAGGGAGAGAGAGAGAGAGGGATGCTATAACAGTATTCATTTTAATTGCTATGAAACTTTTATGGCTGATAATTCTAGCGATGCATTTAGGTGATTTATCTAATAGCAGGCCTTTTTAGTACGTTTCGCAAAATGCGTATTAGATTATCTTTATCCGTCCATCGGTACCATTGTTATTTTTTGGCTCTGATTGCAGGACTTTAAACGAGAATTTGGAATCCTTACAGAATTGTTGAGCCATTGCAATTTCATAACAGTTAGACTGTTTTCAGGGACAAAACGATTAAACTATGGTAATTATTTGGTATTTCTGATGTCATGCAGGTGACAAAATCTGTGCACAGAAATCCATATGTGGCCTGATCAAAGCCTTTTACAATGGAATCATATCATTCCTCACTTCTACAAGTCAGTGTCCACCGCATTCCCATAATCCGCTGTTGTCCTCGCAATTTAGCAATGTGTCCGCGAAAGTTTAGGTCCTTGTCCACAATCACTCCCAGATCTTTTCTTATCTACTCTACCTGCTCCAAGATATTTCTACTAATTGTATACTCTACATCCCATCTTTACTTCCCAAATTTTAAAATCTTACACTTTGCAACACTGAACTGAAACCCCACTCACTTTCCCATTCAGCCAGTGCATTCAGGTCATCCTGCAGAGCTACACATCCGCTCTACTTCTCATGGTTCTTCCCAACCTTTCACCATCTACAAATCACCATTCATACCTCTTCTAATATCATTAGCATACAAGTTAAAGAACCACAATCCCCAAAACAGACCCTTGTTGCACTAGTGACTTTCCTCTTCTGAAATATCGCTCCTCCATAGATAACTCGCTGATACCTATCAGACAGTCAATCTCCAATCAATCCAGCGCCCTCATATACTGTTTAACCCCATCCGTTCCAATTTAATTACCAGCTTGCCATGTGGTAATCTATTAGAGACTTGTGCAAATCTAAATATATCACTGTGTATGTATCACCCTTTTGTAATAAGTGAGCAGATTGCTAAAACACGATCTTCCTTTAGCAAACTCATGCAGACCATCAAGCTTCCAATAAGCTGCATATATACAAAAAAAAAAAAAAAAAAGTGATAGAAAAATCTGAAAATATAGTTATGTATTTAGGCACAATTTATAGTGAGGATGGCAAATTATATAATACATTAATATGGAAAAAATAAAGAAATTAATCGAAACACTAAGCTAACAGTATACAAGTTTAAAAAGTGTTTCGAACTGATTTAAGCTTATGAAGCTGAAAGCTGAGTTAGGGATAAAATAGTTGATCAAGACTAAGGACAACAAATACAGATAAAAAAATATAGGAAGTGAATGGCATCAATAGAAGAAACTTGTTAAAAATAAAAATATTAGAAAGAAAGACATGGCTCTTAGAGTAATCTAAAGTGGTACGGTTTAATTCCAGATTTACAAACAAACAACAACAAAAAAAAAAAAAAAAACTAAGATTAATATATAGGTAAAATGATGCAGTCATCAGTGCCTTAGAAATCGAAATGTAAGGTCTGTTAATATGGGAAAACTGATAAATACGAGATTAACTTTGGAAGAAGATTGTTAATGGGAAGCTATTAATAAAGTAGACTTAAAGATATGGAACTATGAATAGTATCCTGTACACATTAAGAGTATATATCAGGAATTTGCACCTAAAAATATAATTTGCTGTACAAGCTGCCATGCATAAAGATAAGCAAAAATTAGTATAACCCCCAGCTGTGCAGCTGTACACACAAAGGGTACATTATCAGGAATTTATGCTATAAATATATAAAATCGTTAAAAGCATAAAGTTTATGGAATATTATAATTATTATATTTGTAAATGAGATAATAAGCATCGAAAAATGAGCTCATTGATAGCGACTGGTTGGTTGGTATATTTTTCTCATGTACACTGACTTATTGGTTTGGTAGAATTATTCGAATTAAATTCATAGATTAAATGAATTTAATTCGAAAATTATTAAATTCGAATTAAATTAAATTCATAAAGCATTTCTGAATGTAATTTGAGATTAATAAATTTATTTTGCTTTACATTTCATAACAAATAGTTTCCGTACAGAAATATAGTGAATAAATCCATATAACAATAAAAAAAAGTCAGACTTACTAGCTTTGTCAATGTAGAAGTTGTGGTCGTCTGAATAATTTTTTAGTAAAAGTAGGAGAAAGAAGGGTACCTTTCCTTATCTGGAATTTCATAAAATAGTCCTTAAACATTGTTCATTAATATAACAAATAGGATAAGTAAATTAATTATCAGTATAATTTAAAATACTATGAATTTCATTGATTTGTGAAACAAAACATTTAATTCTCTGCAAACTTAAAAGGATAACATTAAAACTGTTATTCAACTTTAAAGCTTTCGAATGATTCAATAAATTAAATATTAAGCTGGAATACAAGGGGTAAAAATGGATATCACATTTCCAGGGAAATTTGTTACGAATTGGGAATATTTCAGGTTTATTATTAAAGTTTTCGATAAGAAATCTCAAAATGAATTGCACAATCGTTCTTAATTATGTGTCATGTTTTATAAATATTTTAGATTTTATTAAATATTGGTATGTTGAGGAAATATTGTGAAAAAAAAATTTTTTTTTTTCTCAACTAGTACATTTAAGAGCAGGAAACATTGATTTAACCCTAAACGGAATTATTGGTTCTTGACCTACGTGAATTGTGCAGTGCCTCTCTCTTTTTCTCGCTCCCATCATACTGCAAGCGATAACCATTGCTACTGAGTTATTTTTCAATTGTCGTACTCTCTCTCTCTCGATGGAAATTTATTCAGATTTGAAAGAAGACGTTGAAACCAAGAACATTTCCTAACTATTGCTAGATTATTCATATCAATATTAACGTATATCACTGAATGAATATCGTGCCGACATGTGCTTTCATAAAACACAAGTCAATGAACAGCAAATTAATCTTGCTAATTTTTTGTCATTGAAAATCATCGCATAACCAAATGATAAAGATTATAATTTGTATAAAATTGAAGCTGTAGTGCGGTTGTGAATTTCTGAATTCATTTTTGTTTTCATATAAATAATTTTAGCTAATTAAAACGTTAATATTCACTTTATTATCCAACTTATGTTGGATAAAGTGAATAATAAGCATTAATCATTATTTTAAATGTTAGAGTTTTATTATATTCTTATTAATATACAAACTGAAGAAAACAATGTTATTTAAGTCACATTGTCCTGAATATACATGCAATAATTTTATCAGCTTGAACTGGAAGAAAAAAAAAAAAAAAGATTGCGACCCTACGACTTGAGTGCATAAGTAGTTAAAACGACTTATACATTCCGTCTTAAACTATTTGAACTAATATGAATGCTTTGTGTATAAGACTGAACAAACCAATTATTACCGTGAAATAGATTCTTTAATAACCAATTTACAAAATGAAATAAAAATGTTGTGGCAACTGGAAAGGTACAATAAGCAAGAGATATAACATAAGAAAGTGGAATATTAGAATTTATTTAGTTTGAGTTGTTCATTGAATAAATATATGCCATACAACTGAAATTATATGAATCATAATATGAAAAGAAATAGAAATTCACTAATTCGTTTTAAAAAACTAAAGTTTTTATATTATATAATTTTTACGAAAACTCTTAAGGTCCGGTCTTATATTTTTTGTATGAATTTAATGTTTCAAGTTTAAGTAACGTTTTTTTTATATATATATTTATTTTACGCAGTACGCTTACAAAAGAAATTGTAAGTGGACTGAAATGACACGAAAATTTTAAGAATAACAAAATTAAAAAAAAAAACTGGCATGATCTTAATATGCACATTAATCTTAAAACATTTATAAATATACTTCAGATTGTGTTATATGAAACGTCACAATTAAAGTTTGTTAACACACGTACTAAGCAGGACACGTATGTCAACAAAGACCAACAGTTACAGATCACTGCTACAAAATACAGCACAATCATATTTCATAATTATAACTAGAATTTTAATATTTGCTGCGTAATGGCAATCTTTCTTATTTCATGGTGTGCAGTGCTTTTTTATTACACGAAGTCAATATCTTTTTCGTTGATTCTCCTTGCTAATTATTATGCGTCCTTGGAACACTTCAAACGAACTCCTATATTTACTACTAGATCGAAAACAACCTCCATGAATGCTGCCTTCGGCGAAAAATTCACACCTGCTGACACTACAAAATGATCTTCCCCCCCCTAGCCTTTAACTTGCATTATACTCCTTTCAACCTCCTGCATTATCACGTGACGCATGGCACCACCTGCCATAGCAGAACCGCCTCATCATGCTTCATAAACACCAGCTTCTACAGGTTCTCTATAATGTTGCTTCTCTCTCACTCTTTTACTTCCACAAGCTTTTTATTTTCCATAAAGACTGATCCATCACTGGCCTTAATTTTATAACGTTATTTTACAGCTGCGTAATTAGATTTTAATCTAATCCTTTTGTTAAAAGGATAATATTTTTTTTCTACATAAAGAAATAACGACCTTTATTTAAGAAAATAAACAAATAAATAAACAACGTCTGTACATTTGACAATAACGAGGCAAACGTTTTTGCATTGCAAAAAAGTATAAGAAAAAAAAATAAAGATAATAAGGAAGTTACCTGCTAAAAGTTAAACACCGAAAATAAGCCATGTGAGTTTTGCTCTAAAGGACCACCAGGAGGCTTATAAAATCGGATTAGATTACTTGTGCAGAAGCATTACCAATGAATACTTATGCAAACGTATTGGTTGGCAATAACCGGTAATTCACCTACTTAAAAAATATCCTCAAGGCCCAAATAGTTGATAGAATTTATATGGATTACACGTCGTAACACGTATAAATTCCACCAAACATTTGGGTCTTGTCTTAGAGCCGGCATCCTCTTAAAAAGAAATGCAAATGGCTACATTTTATTATGTATCATATAATTTTTTCATAAAATATTTTTCATAAAACACAACACACACACACACACACACACACACACACACACACACACACACACACACACACACACACACACACATTGAAACTGCAACCTAATACAAGCGTCCTATAAAAAAATATAACCCGAAAGAAGACAATCTAGCATCATTACTTGGAACTACCAAGTTAACCGTATTTAATGGATAGCGCTTGCCTAGCGTGAATTTGAAACTCATAACCCCCAGCTTCGCCACGCTGAGTCACACCGAACGGGGTTAGTAACCAGAAGTACTGCATGTAGTAAGCTCATGAAGCGCATGAAACTGGCCACATGAACGTAGCGGAGCCCATTGTAACATGTCAATCTCCGAGTTCAAACACGTGATTCCATAGCTTCTATGTGTGCTATAAGAGCAAAAACACCGCAGTACATTCCTTTACAGCTGAGTTGGTTGATTATAATGGTATTGTTTTCCAAAATAAAGGTTCCATTACGGAACTGTCTGAGCAATGTCAAGCGTTTTATTTAAAAGCAGAAAATACCGATGTTTCATTTCTTGCTGTATCAGTAAGTGATGGTTTGCTTTATTTAGAGCTAAGAGTTTGTTCAGGATAAATATTTGCAAGTTAAACCGTTACCAATTGGCCAGTGTTAATTTGAGAAATGAAGGGTACTATATATATATATATATATATATATTGGAGTAAAAATGTTATATTATAAACTAAATGACAGGATTAATATTTAAGTAAAAATGTGTACGCACAAGTGCCAGAACTTAAATTTATCCTATTTTTCATCTATTACGCAAGAATTGCATATAAATCCAATCTATTAGACCTTGCCAAAAATGAACTATCTACCATCACGACACACCAACTGCGTGTAAATTGCTAATTAAATTTTACTCAGGGAGAAGAAACCAAAAGGTATAATAGTAGATTCCAGCACGAACAAAACACAGCTTACATGATGTAAACCTGGAAAAGTCCAGGGAATGCTTTTTGTTGTTGTTTTCCGTAGATCACAAAAAATTCTTCCAGCTGTCACGCATAAAGTATGATAATATGAACTTCACTCTTGGTTGAATGCAAAAGAAAGAAATTTCTTCTTATAAACAGTAATCATCAACTGAATACTTGATCATTCATACTACGATTTTGACTGAGACACGATTTCAGAATATCAAACGAAATAATTACAAGGTGTCAACTTTTTATAACTGAATTTTAAATTCCCACTCAAACAGCGTAGTTAAATGCATGTTATACTAAGTTCAGTGGTGTGAGGAAGATTTGCATAGTTAAGTACAAATATGAAGAACCAAATGGACATAATAGTTACCTAGAGAATAGTAAATGGTCTATATATATTATAAAGCAGTCCATGCAAATATGAAAACTGCCTTCCATAATACTCAGCAAATTACTCATTACAATTTTTTATCAAACTATAAAAAAATATAAAACAATGAAAAACAAAAACTTTATAACCCGCCATTTATAGTTAATTTTTTTCGACTCCAAAATAATCATGAGTTCCGTTAGCAAATATGTTCACTCTTAAGATTTAATTTTATTATTGTGATTGCTGTTGCTGAAGACTTTCATGGAGCCATAGGATTCATCGTGGATGGCCAATCTTAGAAAACACAGTCTATCATATCACTCCTAAAACAAGATCAATTTTCATGTTCTCGCCACCCCATCAGGCAACGCATTCCACGGACCAACTACTATCCATGAAAAAAGCCAGTGCTCGCTTCTTCCTACCACTTCCAGTGATGTTCCCTTATCCTTGCTCCTTACTCTTCTTCTTGTTGTACCATACGAAAGATCTCTCCAGTGTTAATCCTATAACTACCTCTCAACATAAATGTCTCAATCTTGCCAGCTTAGTTAGCCGAGTGGATAGCGTTATCTGCTCTCTAGCCAACAGGCTGCGGATTAGAATCCTGCTGTGAGATGAATTCCACCGCCCGGCTGATTAAAGCCCTCAAGTGGCTTGAAAAAAGTTCCATGTTTGGTGTCTTTAGAGAAGGGTTTCCAGCCTATGTGAAAAATAAATTTTTAAAATCAATATATATATAAAAATCAATAAAAATAGGGGGAAATTCTTAGCCCCCCCCCCACACACACACAGCACAAATGTACAATACGTTTTTGACAAATGAACCTTTCGTGGGTGGGAGCCACATAAAAGAAAATCATATCACATCTTCGCCTCTTATCCATTAAACTCTGTAATCCACATATCCTCAATCTATCCTCATAACAATGTACAATCCTGATATCATTTTTGTTATCCGCTCTCTATTATTATTATTATTATTATTATTATTATTATTATTATCACCACTTGGTTGAGTTGTTCGCATACGGACTCTGCAAGCATTTCAAAAAATATATGAGAGGAAAAAATATCTTCTAAAGCGCAAAGTACATCATTCCATTTTACGATTTGCAAGATATTTTTTGGTATAATCGGGTCACATACAATCAATTATGCAAATTGATTGTATATGACCTGATCGCAGGATCAATTATGCATATTTATTTGACTATTTAAGGCAAGTAAAGATAATAAAATAAAAACGAAGAATTTGATGAATATCAACAAACGACAAAACAATACGCGAAGGTTAAGCCTTCTTTGTTACAGATGGAGAACATGCCTTATTCTCATTTGTCATCAGCTCGCACTTTTCTGTCCCTGGCATTAGTCACGAAAGAAAGGGGGGGGGGGAGTACTTCGTATTATTCAGCAATGCGTTTGCTTTATCCCTAATAGTATCTTCAGAGGACGCATAATGTCTGGTAGCGAAAGAGCAGAGAATCGAACAGTGCATTCCTCTGAGGCTTAGAATCACGTTATAGAAAAACGTCCCCTCAGTAAACCGAAGGGTCTTCGTACGTCCGCTTGGCCATTGGATAGATAAAAGGGCGTGAAGCATTCAGTTAATGCGTCTGTAGCGATGAATAGAGGGAAATCGCACGCACTCCTCTTCTTCGCTTAAAACTGTCAGAACCAAGTCCTAGCCATGTGTTTGTCGCTATCTCATATCGACCACTGACTTTTCAAAGATTCAATCTTCTTTCATTTATAGTAAAAAATTAAAATACTTTTTATTTTAATATAAAAAACTCTAGTCTTAGGCCGCTGGCTTGAAGGCCTAAAGTAAAATTCAATAAATATTTTCACTAGAAGTGAAAAATTCACATTACCGTGCTCTCCCTGTATCAAAATTATTTCGATCAAAGACCATCAGTAGAGATCTTCTTAAATAATTTTCAGTGGTATGAGTATGCAAATCATTTTCGTATCATCGGACTCTTTATTTAGCTTCTCTGTGTCAGAAAAAAAAAACTAATATTTTGTATATTGAAACAGTTCTTATTAGATGTAACACTCCAAATAGATGGGCGCCTGTTAGGGTTGGTTGGTTGTTCCATCTGTCAGTCCATGAAGATCCGTTTGATGGATAGCCTAGTGTGTGTGCGCGCGTGCGCTATACAATTGTATATATTGTAGGTGACTTAAAGACACTGATAAGTAATTCGGTATTTAATGTGAAATGAAAACTGCGAACAAGAATTTTGTCTGAGTTGAGATTCCCCTGGCTTGTAATGTCCATAGTTAGTATTTGTCAGGCAAGGCAGCGTAAACATAAAATAAAATAAGTATTAACAATATTAAATAATTACATCATGTCGGGTACATCTTCAGATTGAATACAAATAGGAAAAAAAGGTAGCCTAATGACTATGCGCTTCACAACCATATGCCTGGATTCGATTCCCTTCGCTGACGTGAGGAGCTTAAGGATCTTTCTCAGACATAGCCAAGTTAACCGGTCTTGGACGTGGACAGCAGGGTTTTTCTCCCAATTTATTTGGGGTTTTTTCTACCACAAACCTGTCTCGTGAATACACGAGCTACAGCATAGGGCTAGTCACCTTATCCTTGGGACGGGTACGACTTAGAAGGGCTTAAGATAGCTCTCTCTATATATATACATATTATATGTATACATGTAAATTAGTTTTTTTTAACTTGGGTAATGTATATATGTGTGTGTGTGTGTGTGTAAATATGTAAATAAGTTTTTTTAACTTGGGTAATGCATATATATATATATATATATATATGTGTGTGTGTGTGTAAATAAGTTTTTTTAACTTAGGTAATGTATATTATATATTATATTATTATACTAGGGTTACCAAGTAATTTTATAAACTTGGTTATTTTACTCCTAATCCAAAGTAAGCAAACAGTTAAGTTTGCGCCTGAACGTAGTTCAAGTCTAAAGGTGGTGCAACATCAGGGCAACTCATTGTAAAGGTGGATAAAGCTCTGATCACTATTCTTAGTATTTTCCATGATGTAAAGCACATCTCACTAAGAGATGTATACTGTAATACATTATGGGTGGGGTCACTACCCAACCCGGTTTCAACCTTTTTTGAGGTCTCCTCAGTGAGTAACTAGACCCTAAATACCAAGGTTTAAGTAATACTGCGCCTTATCAACTTTACCTATACAAGTTGCTACAAGGTGTTTTTATTTTGAATAAGAATCTCTGGAGGAGATATAGATGTAAATAAGTTTTTTTAACTTGGGTAATGTATATTAGGGTTACCAAGTAATTTTCTAAACTTGGTTATTTTATTCTTAATCCCAAGTAAGCAAACAGTTAAGTTATGTATGTATATATATATATATATACATATATATATATATACATATACATATATACATATACATATATACATATATATATACATATATATATATATATACATATACATATATACATATACATATATACATATACATATATACATATACATACATATATATATATATATATATATATATATATATATATATATATATATATATATATATAGTGACGAGGTAGGAAATGAATTTACGCTAGTAAATGAATATTTTAAAATTTCATTACTTATTTTATTCATTGATCATTTATTTCATATATTCAATCATTTCTTTATTTAATTTTCATTTGATCAATTAGTTTTATTTTGCAATAAAGCTAATCAGCGAAAACTGAAACTGCTGATTCCAAAACAGTCGCACTGTCACCTACACGTGTGGCAGTCTGACAGGTTTAAAATCAGTAGTCTCAGTTATCACACCAGAAAGAAATGTCTCTCCGTTGACGTTGATTCTTTCCATCCTTTCTTTCTGCCAAGAGACAATTTCACATTCCTTTTCTCTCCCTTCCCCCAATGCTGTTAAGCGAAATGAAATTCTCCAGTATCTCCGTATCTGTATTAAAAAAAATAAACAAATAAAAAACGGTAATCTAGGGATTGGACTCCTCATGCTACAAAAGGTATTATATTAAAAAAATCGTATTTTTTTTTGTCTTTAAAATTTCTGTATAATTTCATTTCCTTTTTTTTTTTTGAAAGTTCGATCGTTTTAAAATTAATTCAAAGTTCTAGCAATAATATTTCGATGAACATATTTAAAATCACGTACTGTTTTTCTAATAAGAATTTTTTTTTAATTTGTTGACATATTCGTTCTAGATTCTATCTCAAAATGTGACAGCACTTAAAGATGACCTCTAAATTGGTACAAATGACGTGACACACTTTCAGTCCACCTTTAGGTTTCTTTACCTTCTCCATAATCGAGTTATTCGGTATCTAATTACAATCTCCAGTTTTTCCTCTTAAAACTTTGATTTTCCTTTCACAATCAGACCATAAAATACGACTTTTGCGTTTTGCACACATAAAATCAAAAATCGATGCTATTTATTTGCATGATCTAGTTTTTTATTGAGCAACTCGGGGATAGTGTAGCACCGAAACTTCTCAAGTTCTGAGTTTAAGTGCACCAGTACTAAAATTCCATATGTTGGAAATAAAAAACATGTGGATTAAGTAGAGCACAGATGTTTCATTGATTTTATTATTTGGTTGCCAACTGAAGATTGTCCTATACAGTTTAATGTAGGTGTAATGATGAGCAAAATATATATACACTTGTCATTAAGCTGTTAACCTAAATCACCGATTATTAACTTAACATTTTACTTTAATCGAAACGAATTGAACTGAATGAAAAAGAAAAAAAATAAGGGGAAATGAATTATAAGAAAAGGTCAAATTATGGTTTGCCAAAAAATCCCTTCACGCAACCAAAAAAAAAAAAAAAAAACGCGGAAGCACTGCAGAACGACTTGCATCATGCTCTTCGCCACGGTTTTGACGTCATCGTCATACACCTACGTTACTCTTCATGAGATTCCAACCATACTTTTGGGTTTACTACATATGTCGGGTTATGTGAGCCATTAGCGTAATCACAAAAAAAAATTGCCTAGCGTTCAAAAAATAAAGAATGAATGAGTTCTGATACTAAAATTGCAAACGAAGAAAAGAAATGCATTTAGAAAGTACAAGTATTAAAAAAGGCGCCACCAAGTATATGATAATATAAGAACTGTGCTCTCATTAAAAATCTAACTTATTCTCTTTGTCTTGAAGACCGAGTATTCAGTTCGTGACGCCTTTTGTCTTAACCATTTTTAACTTCTATTTGATGTAGAAAAGGATGTCCTCAATTACCTACAAAAGATGATTGTGAAAAAGAGGAAAATCGTTACCTAAAGCAATAAACGCCAGTAGCTAAATCTCACGGTTGTAATGGTAACTATCACAAGTTACTGTGTTTGAGCAGTCTTGAATGACGAACGAATAAAGCGGCTGCCTAAAGGCAAACGAAGTCTCGATGGATGACGTCAGAATGACAAGCGAAATCTTTTTCTATGAATCGATGAGCTAGCCATTCAGGTAGTTCGTTTTAATAATTACCCTACAAATCGAGTACCTCTGCATTATTATTGTCGCCATTATAAAGCCACTCAGTAATGTCTTCTGAAACTGAACCTTTACAGTATTAATGATAATAATTAATAAAAAAGTATTTAAACTTACAATAAAGTCAGTACCTTCACAATCGCAACGTCACATCACTTTAAAAAACGACTCCTATCGGTTAAAGAAAGGGAATCTGCTTGTCATGGAATTTATTATTTAAATACCATAAATATAAAAGAAGGATGAAAAACCAGTCACGAATTAGTTTGCGAACTACTGAAACATGCCTAGAGCATTATTTATTATCTATAATATAAATAGAACCAATAATAGAATTAGTTATTACTGAAAACTAAAATATTGAACATTATTAAAATATTTAATTCTAATCAAAGCAATTATTCTTTCGATATAACGCGAATGATATTTCTAATCAGAATAATTTAAAATCAGCTGATTTCAAATATAAAATTAAAATATCAAAAGTTGTATAAAAAAGAAAACACCAAAATGCTATAAATAAGAGATGTCTTCTTATTTTTATTTTCTACATAACAATAAAAAAATTAAATTAACTTTAATTTGATTTTTTTTGCGAGTCTTGAATTATAAAATAAATAATAAATAAAATAAAAAAATTGCCTCTTTTTATTGGATATTTCCCGTCAGTCGAAAGTTGTTAGATACTGTATCTACAAATACAAAAATGTCCCCAATTATAAAGGACAAGTACTAGTGCTTTGCAATTAAAACACTTAATACTGATGCAAAATTACGGAATGACAACAGACGATATGGGCGATTAAAATATTATTTATAATAATAAAAAAAAGTAATACACGTAAGAAAATTCAGTCCTATACTATTTGTAAAATGCAAGTGATTTTTTTTTTCTGCTGAGAAAGTTTAGAATCGATTTCGTTCTTTGTCCAGCACAAATCGAGGTAATATCGAATTTCGTCACGCATTTTGAAACACGTGATTAACAATTTTGAAAATCGCAGTCGTATGTGATCTTTCAAGTTGTTCAGATCAGAATGATGCATTAGCGAATAATAATATAAAAAGTAAAAAAAAAAAAAAAATCGACGGGAAAGATCAGATCTGGAGATCGGGGAAAGTGGAACAAAAAGCGATTTTTTTAAAAAAATTCCCATCTTATGTTTGTGTGGCCTGGTGATAAAAGCGAAAAATTATGTCTACGCATGCGCTGAATAAAAACTGTTTTGATTGCTATTTGCATTTTTTTTTTTTTTTTTGTATGAATTTCATCTACGAAAGGCTGCAAACCTTAGTACATATTAGCACCGAGGATGGAGTAATACCTAGACGATTCGTTCGGAAACCCATTTCTAGAGTTCAAACATGAACTTTTTTAAGTACCTTCTGGCATTCAATAAGCAGGGTGGTGTACTCACCAGCGACAAAAATCATCTGCTACCTAAATATAGTCAAAAAACATCCATGCCTAAGATGAGATTCCAATCCACAACCTGTTGATTGGAGAGTGGATACGTTATCCACTTGGCCACCCACCGTAAATATATATATATATATATATATATATATATATTTTTTTTTTTTTTTCTTTTATATCAGAAATAAATTTTTGAAATCACTCATATCATTTGCAGTCAGTGTATATTTCACAATATTTTATACTTGCATTTTATAGAAGTATAAAAACAATTGATTTTCTTGTATTAAATCAATGAGAATTTTAACATCATTTAAAATAAAAAAAATGGCAAAATGAGTTAATGAAAAAGAAGCTAAGTATACTAAGAAAACAATTGCATATGAATCTTTCTAACTATATAAGTTCAGTATAATAGATTCTGTGAAAATGCTATATTTTTAAGAATGTGCCTATCATTTAAAACATTTTTTAACTTAATAATAATAATAATTTAAATGAATTTACGAGACAATTTTAATGGGTATCCAAGGCCTATTTTTAAAGGACCTTGAAATATCTAAATATTATTTAGATATTTCATTTTTTTACTAAAAAATAAAACAACAGAAAAAGGACTCGACCACAAATATTTTGATTACAAGTTGATATATTTCCTTCCCTTAGGAACTGACCTTCAAAATCAGTCGACCTACATTTCGATTTGAAACGCGTCAAGAGGCTGAATGTGGTACACGTAATAGGCAAGATTAATGACAGACATTCCGTGACTCTTTCGAATAGCAAACCTGGACAATGTTCTAACTTTAAAATAATGGGTTATTTTAGAGATTATTCTTGAAGTCAAAAAACAGGTTTCGACTATTTGTATATTTAACTGTGGCTTTATCCGTTTGTTCTTGAACAGAATGATACAATGACCTTTATTTATATGTTATTATTCATAATAATAATAATATAGTCGATAATAAAATATAGTTATCAATGCTATTAATAATAAACAGATTTATTGCCTTGAAAATAATTATATATTTATTAATGAGCAACTCTGCATGGCTCAGCAGTTAGCGACGATGCCCTTTGAATGGAAAGACTGAAGTTAGAACGCCATCTAGGATTCGAAGAACCTTAAGGGCTTTTCAGATGAAAGTGAAGTAATCATTCTCATATGGAGGAGAGGGGTTCCTTCTCCTCTCGCAAAAAAAAATCATTTAGGGAACATACGAAGAACATGAAAAATTATGTAGTTTCAATGAAAAAAAAAAAATGACGAAATAATAGCAGCATAAACAGCTGCAACATCATAGAACTTGAATAAATATTCTGAATATTGTTTGTAAATTCTAAATCATCTAAAGAAATTAATTGCAATTTTTTCGATTAAATATTATTATTTTTTTCTCCAAATGTCAAGCCTACTTAAGGAAAATTTAAAAATAGTACATTTAAACACAGAGTTCAATCTCAAATATACGAATCCTATTCGTATATTTGAGATTTTTCCTATAGTCACTTTAGGCAAAAGTGACTATAGGAAAAATGTACAGTAAATGCAATTTTTTGTCTCTTTTTGCAAACAAACTCTGAGGTTATCTCATAGGATTGCTGTTTAAAGTAGTTCTAATCAAAAAGCAAATCTTCCCATCTTTCCGTAACGTGATGGAGTGACTACTCTACCTACATATTTTTTGCTGTACGTGTAATTTCAGGTCGGTTTGTTTATTTCGTTGAAAAACTCAAGTTTCCACAAGGAGACAAATATAGTTTCCTTCCAATCATCTCATCTGCATGAGATCCGCTAACTCACCTGGGATTGTTCTTTGCGTCTTAGATGGAATTCGAACCAATTCTTTCAACCAAAGAATATCGCCGTAACAGTATGAGCGACAGAAGGTCGGGCAGATTTCCTCATAGGATATTTCATATGTCCATCGTTATTAAGCTTTTCTTCAATAATCGAAAGGCTTTCGAATAACATTGTGGATCAATGCAAGAAAAAAAGTCATAATTAACGTTTGTTCTGCAATAATCGTTACAACATGAGATGAGTTATGAGTTCCGGGAATGAGTTCCATGAAGTTTTGAGATATAGTTGAATGAAACTTTGTTTTACGTTGGGCAAAAAGTTAATAATAATAAAATAAAATAAAATAAAATAAAATAAAAACTTCACATGCGTATAAACAGGAATCACTTTGTTTCTACGATCTTGTTTCAAAGAGTTCAGATCATTCCATGCGGTAACAGTCGCGAATAAAGGAAATTTGCATATTGCTATGGTAACCAACTGCTATAGAAATCAATCAGCTCAAATTCCTCAAAGAAGAAAATTCTCTTCCACACCATATACTGTATAGATCTTTATGTGATCAGAGGTAACATGGTCCTGATTGCTGACTTATGCTTCTACGATCAATTTTTTTTTTATTACTATAGCGATAGTGCTTAGTCATTCCAATAACGTGCATTCAAGTCCTGCATTGCATAATTTTTGAGACAGTTCGTTCACGATGCAGAGGAAGTTTATTAGACAGTTCCTTCCACTTAACGAAGTGCCAAGTTCTGTTATCTTTATACACATCCTGGCTTAGTTACCTCGTAGTTGTTGTTATTATTATTTCTGTATTCAACTAATAGTGTTTACAGTCAAAGAGTAACAAGCAACATGAAACAGCAAAATAAAATAACGACGTATAAGAACGTACGTAAGGTAAATCAGTTTTATGTTATTTATTAATTATCAAAATGAAATATCTGACTGGCAAATTATTATTAATCGACGATCATCTGATACTGGATCGTGCCAAAACATTTCAGTTATGGTGATGTTTCATCAGGAGTTTGTGTTATGGGAATATATTGAATTTTTTTTTCTTATTTAAAAAATCAAAAGTTTAAAGTTATCTTATTTTTTATCTAAAAATATCAAGTTAAATTAAATGATAAAATAATCTACTGGTAATGAATAATTATTATATTTAAGTATTATTATATATTATTACATAATGATAAATATAATAATATATAAATATTATTATATTTATTATTTTTATTATTTTTATTATATTATTATATTAGTTTTTTTGGTAGATCTAATAAATAGTTTTGGAACACTGATGCTTTTTGAATTCTCTGTTAATTAGATTATAATAATATAATTCTGGTGTTTTAACAATATATCAAATAATTTATACTTCGCATCCATAGTATTGATGTGAACACTTCAAGGCAAGTAAATGGATGGTGATGCATGAGCTAGTAAAATATCTGAAGCATCACGAAAACAATGTGGTTAAAAGTAATGATAAACTATAATAAAACGAATAGCCTTTGAAGATTTAATGGATTTTTTTTTTTTTTTTTTTTTTTTTTTTTTTTTTTTAAGATTTAACGAGCAAGTCAATTTTGGTCTTGCTGTCGCCTGAGTGAAGAGGTTGTTATACTCTATTGTTAATATACAATATCGATCGGCGGCTTCTGGCCATGTCGTCTCATCGGCTGTTCTGTAGACATTACAGAGACGCATCCAGGATTTATTCTGGGGAAGGAATTACTGAAGCGACCGAATTATCTATAGAAGAATGAGGGGAAGAAGACTCATTATGGATATTTTAATACTCCAGTTTTTTCCTAAGAGAAAATAATGATATATTTTTCTCTTATTTTAAGGATATTTACGCCAGAGCTTATTACTGAAAGATGGCAAGAATAAGTATTGTGAATGAAGAAGTGATTATTCTTTCTCTCACGCACACACATAAGAATGAACGAATAATAATAATAATAGGTTGAAATAAAGTACGTTATTATCAGTTTTTATCTTTCTGAGTACAGCACAGTTAGATATACTCTCGGTTATAATGGATTTCAGTTATATATCGGATTTTTCTTTATTTTTCGACTGTCTTCATCGTCTATACTGTAATAACGGAAATAACGGAAATCTTTTAAGATTTCATGAACGGTAATAACGGAAATCTTTTAAGATTTCATGAACGAATAAAGCGTAGTTTACAGTCGTAAAGATATGCTTGCAGAGTTTTCAGAACAAAACGTGACATGGCGGTTTAGGATAAAAAATTGGGACTATAAATGACACCAAACCGTATTGAACTTCTATAATAAACATTGTAATAGTAACGGTTATTTTGATAAACATTGCTGAATATCAATATCATGAAGCTAACAGGGACCTTTCTAGAACCGAGTAGCTAGCCTTGTGAAATCTTAATGGATTACTGTCTCTAGTTTGTTATTGTTATTATTTCTAGTCATATTATAATCGATGGCGAAACTGAAATTAGCGTGATAGACACTGGACACTCTGTTATACCACGGCAAGAAGTTCTGACATTTTTCAGTGGTATTGTGATACTTGTGCGTCTGATGAGAAATTTGACATTAATCTGTTTTTCATTAAGAAGAACCTGTGACATGTTTTAAGCAGTTTGGGATTATGGCAAGATAACTAAAGACATGAGGCGAGTATTGTGTTGTGTGTGTGTGTGTGTGTGTGTGTACGTGTGTGTACGTGTGCGTGCGTGCGTGCTCCAGACGGTTTGTTGCCAGGGTGGAGTTGTACATGACTATTTTATTATTATAATTATTATTATTTGCTTTAGATGAGCTGAGCATATGCTTTTGCACTACTATTATATAGTATATGTATAAAATAAATATGAAATTAAATATTATGTGATCGTTATGTACTTTTGTCCTGAAATGTCATTTCGTCTTGATTCGGATATAACGTACTTTTGTCTCAAACGCAGTCACTTGGAAATTAAGATGTAAAAATTCCTCTAAATCCGTACTTTTTGAACTTTACCAAGCCATGAACTTTCTCCTTTTACGAAACTTTCAAAAACTGGCAAACTTATCAAAAAAAAAAAAAATCAAAGTTTATTTTAACTATTAACTGAGTATTTGTTTATACTGAAATATATACGGATGACCAAAAACAGTTATTATCAGATAATTTTACAATAAATGGACAATTGTTACTTACAAATACTTACATTATTATCATTTTTTTACATAATTCTTGCTAGCTTGCTCTTCTAGTTTCAAAATCACTACAAAAGCAAACAGAACAATCTCTCTCTTCAACAAGCACATAAAATAGTTAGTGGTCATTATGTAAGGGGGGGGTAAAGAAATGTACACGCAGTGAATGTAATTTTTTTTTAAATGTTAATGAGAAAGAGAGAACTCAAATTAGCGTTAAAAGATCAGATCATTATATTAATTCAAATATATTTCAACTCTCTCTGTCTCTCTCTCTCTCTCTCTCTCTCTTTTGCAAACAGCCATGTGAAAGATCCTGTTACTAATATGGAACTAATTCCATTTCCTGGTGTATGCGCACCTCTTCCGGTCTATTTAATCAGTAGGAAGAACTTTAATCCCTTCCAAGTTAGAGAGAATCTCCGAAACGGATAGTATTCTGGGAACTGCTAATCAGCTGAATGATTTCTTCATACAGTGCATTGCTTTGTATAAGTGATTTCGTGTATTATATAACATGGAATGCTATAACTGGATAATATGATAAAAATATCCCACATATAAAAAAAAAAGACCCAAGTAGACAATTTAGTTCACTTTTTTTTAAAAGCCAACCTCCGAAAGAAGATGAAGATGGCTATAATTCACAAGTGTTTATTTGTGATATTATTTTTAATAAGCAGTGTTATTTGTTGTTGATCATATTATAGTATTCCTCAAAAACGTCTGAAGTAAATTTACATTATTGATAATTAAAATTAAGAGTCAAGTAGCTGCTTCTAAACGATAGCATTTTCTTGTTTCGCTCCGATTTTTTTTATGAGGAATAACTGGTTTGAAAGCAGTTGAATGATGCGATCTCTAGCGGTATTCTGTGGCATTTTGCTTCCATCCTTCCTTATATTATGGTCTGGCTGTGTAGAAATTCCTACGATGATATTCCAAATTGGGATGAAATCGGTTGAGAGATGCGAGTAGAGGTATCTGTGGAGGAAGCAACCCCCCCCCTCCCGGAAAAAAAATAAAACATTCCCATTATTTTAATCTAGTTGGACTGAAATCGTCATGGAGCCATAGGTAACGAAGGAAGCAAATCTGATCGATGGATTGGATGATTCGTCCCTTAAAGGTGGATAATACAATCCTTTGGATAATAATAGCCAAGGGAGGGGGGGGGGGCTTAAGCAACGAAAAAACAAGTACTGTATATTGCCAAATTTGACCGATCCGTTGAACGATAAAACCTATAGCGGCTCAAAGGAGAAAAAAACCACGCAATTCTTTCATTAAATGGATTTGACATTTCAAATTTGGCAGACTGAATCCTGTTGATTACTTCCTGGAATGAAAAAAAAATACGAAAATCTGAAATTTTGAAGTTTTAAGGAATCCCAAAAATAAGTGTCTTTGTTAACGGTAAGTAGTTGGCAGCCATTCTTGAAACTGAAAACAACGTTAAGTACATTATTGGATATCACATGATCCACCTTTTCATATATTTGGACAATGATAGAAAAAAGAGAGAATTTGCTTTCTAACTTAAAAGTTACAATAAACATTTCTCCAGATTAACAAATTAATTGAATCGCAATTGTATGTTTTCCGTTATTATTATTCCTAACATTAACTTTGTGTACATGTTGCGATTGACATTCAGCATACAGAGACGATGAAAAGATCAATTTGAGGTCAAATAGGGCACATTACCTACTCACAAAGAAAATGTGCGCTCCTAATTTGATTGAGTGTATCTTCGCAGGGAATTGTGCCTTAATAACATATTAGCCCTTATAAGGACTGGCTTAAAGGGGCGAAGCAAGACTGCTTTTCATCTTTCCCGTTATCTGTAGAGGACAGTGTAGGGATAAGGTGTTATTGAGCTATTAAAGCTCTGATCATGGCAGGAGGGTAACAGCAATAGCCGTGCCTCAGTCAGAACTTCATTGGCTACAGCATTGCCACCCATTACCCTCCAAGGGTAATAATCACGGACTATTTAAGTAAAGGTGAAATCTCAAAAAATCGGACGATCTCTAGGCCTCCATAGTGGGCGAAAGACCGCCCTTATCTCAGCGTTGGTTCCACTCAGTGACGGGCTCCCCAACCACCGAGCAGAACCGCTCAAATTCCGAAGAAAATAATTCACCGACAAAGCCCCTCAGCGGGCCGTGCCGGAGAACACCTTCCCCGGAGACTCAAAGTGCTCCCTTAAGGCAGAAACCTTAAGAGAGCGAACTCAAAAACTCATCACCCAAGGGGGTAACAGCAGCAGCCGAACCTCAGTTAAACTTCATTGGTACAGCATTGCATTGACATCTATTACCTCCCAAGGCATTAATGAATCAATCACCGTATGTGTAAGTAAAGGTGATATCTCAAAAATATCGGACGATCTCTAGGCCACTCATTCATGGGCGAAAGACCGTCCAAATCTCAGCGTTGGTTCTACTCAGTGAAACTCGAGTACCGAGCAGAACCGCTCATATTCCGAGGAAAATAATTCACCGGCAAGTACCCCTCAGCGGGCCGTGCCGGAGAACACTTTCCCCGGAGACTCAAAGTGCTTCCTTAGGGCAAAACCTAAGAGAGCGAACTCATTAACCCAGGATAACAGCAACAGCCGACCTCAGTTAAACTTCATTGGTTCAGCATTGCCATCCGTTACCCTATATGGGCATCTCATATAAAATCAATCACCGCATCTCACGGTCGATTCCTGAATCAATATATAGCAATATCAATAACATATTATTATTGATGAACTCCTGTTTATTGTAATATAATGATACGGAATATGAACAGGTGTATGTCATGTTTTTTTAGAATTTATGAAAAAGTTTTAAATAACTTGTAAATTTTTTTTTCAAATTATTACAAGTAAAATATAATTTACATGATTATTTTAAAGAAAAATAAGAAATCTTTTAAACATAATAAACGTCATTTTTTAAATACTATTCAACAAACTTTTTTTCAGATATAGAGAAGTGTAACTCTATGACAGTTCTCTGATTATTACTGAACAACAATAAAATAAACATTTTTATATCTAAAAGACAAATGATTTCTGAATTAGTACCAGAAGACATTTAAAAATATGACAATCAATTATAACAATTTAAAAATTCGAGTTAGATTAATAAAGTTGTATAGTGAACAATAGGAGAGTAATACATTCATAGAAAAACACAGAATAGTAGCAAATGTAGCTGAAATATATCTTAAATAAGCAATCAAGATATATATAGTTATTTCTCTAAATAACTTCTAAATATTTAACTTAACTTTGTATGACATTATTTGTTATTCTACAAAGTAACCTGACATGATGGTTTGCACTCGAGCGCAAAATTCTTTTTTTTTTAATTATTTATTTATTTTTTAAATTATATGTTGAAGAGAGCAATAGAGATACGGAAACGCACTAGCTTTATATTACTTGCGATTTTGCAAGCAATAATCGGTGTTATTGACTGCAAACAGAACAATGTCCAGGTGTCTGTCTCCTTTATTCACCAAGTGTAGCCACCGGTGTCTGGTGCTGCTCCTTTTCATGCGTATCTGTATCGAAATTTCTGGTGAAGTTAATGTGAAAACATATGACTGAAGTCAGTAAGCGGCCAACTGTAAAAGTTCCTTAAATGATAAGCTTGCAACCTTCCATCTGTGAAGGGCAGACACAGTGACTTCAATGACTAAATGTCCGTATCCAAGCAATTTCAAAGAGAGATCACTCCCACTCAGTCTGTCGTGTTAGCATGAAGGAGAGAGAGTGCCTTCATCTTAATAGCTATAATTTGAGAAAGACATAGAACTTAGAATCGGTTTATTTTTATTTGTAAAGCAAATAATAACACATTGTATAATGGCATATTGTTTACAAATTGATTTGAACGGAGCGAAACCAGCTAATATGGAATCTCTACTGACCACACAATCTTTGCAATCAATGTTCATCCAGTGCCCTCTATTGTCTTATGAAGGAATTAACAAAACAGAAAAAAAAAAAAAAAGTGGGCTATGGTCTCGAATGTTCCACTCCAGAAATAACAACACAACAGGGGGGATGAGCAAGCCACTGACCATTGCTGGCCAGTATCCCACATAAGAATACTGAACTAGGCTAGTAGCACAAAGCACAACAGTCGAACAGTCGGCACAAGCATCGTTTAGTAATGTAGAGCTCGGTCAAGGTCAAGAGAGGACGCTAACACCTACGGGCACTGCAGTGGCACAGCAATCCAACTGCAAGAAACTGGTCTTCGTGCTGTAGGAGAGCATAAAGCTTGGCAACCGCCCTGGATGTTACGGCAGCTTGGACTTATTGTTGCAAGATTTAACTTACCTGAAGCAGAATTCCGTGCATGTCTTCCCGTAGACTCCCCCTAAGGTACGAACACCCCAGATAGCTTTTTCCTATTGAGGACTCATCCACGTGCAGTGTAAACCGCAAGAGTTTCATGCAACCCTACAGGGAAAGAAGACACATATACAAAAACGTTGCTAAATTCTATTTCTTTCTTTGTATATTTATATTTGTCATTTCGTGAGAATTTCTCTCTCTCACATACGTTACTATATGTTTATGGTCAACTGGGGCCGGTTCTCTAAAACCAGTTGTTAATATAAAAAAAAAAAAAAAATCGATTTTTTATTTATTTATTATTATTTTTTTTAAGAATAGAAAGATCATTCACTTTTCAAAATTTAAAAATGCAGAGAAATTAAAGTTCTCATGAACAGGATTTCTAAATTAAATCAGACCAAAATCTTATGACAATATATACATACAAATATTGACAACCCCATATCTTTGAAGTTAGTTCAGGTAAACTCATAATATGAACATCTGTAAATATATGTTTGTAAGCTGATCAAAACCTGCTTCGATGGAGGTATGACAATCGTAATATAAAGGTTGATTCATTCTCATACATTCAAATAAAATTTGTAGAGTCGGAATGGGATATTTTATAATTATTTCAATTTAAAGAATTAAAAATATTTTTGAAATTATATAAATTCACTGAGACACTTTTGGACATCAATTTTATCACGACAACAACAACAACAGATAATTGAAATATTTGAATGGGGGGGGGGATAGGGAAGAAGAACAACAATGAACACCAATTCCTGGATATCACATAAATAAATTACTTTAAAAATAAATATCACAATTTAATCGGTTAAAATCTTGCTTATAATATGACATAGTTATCTAATTACTTATGCTTCTTTCAATTTATTATTAATAACACTTGGCACTCTCCATGGAGTTCCGAAACACGACCAAGCAAAAAAAAAAAAAAAAAAAAAAAAAAAAAAAATTCCCCAGAAGAAATCTTCCTGTGAAATTATCAATTCATCTTTAATAGCAAAAGTCCTGTCAAGAAGTTTTCCTCAAGAGATTTCCCACCCCCCTCTTTTTTTCGAACTAGAAACTGCATTCATCCGATACTTAACAGAGTCGTTCTGATACCGATTGTTTCGTTTACTTATTTGATGTATTTGATGTGAAAAATAGAACCTCCGTAGCGCAGTCGATATAGACGCCCTTTGGTCGGAATGACCTGGGTTCGATTCCCGTCATTAACGTGAGGAACCTTTATCTGGTTTCTTCCGATGGCAAACCGGCTCCGTGAACACACACACACGGATTACAGTCATAAATATCGCCCGTAGGGGATGCAGCAGAAGTGACTACCGGCTGCATTAATTTGTCGAAAGGGGGGGGGGGGGGGAATCAATCCGTCTTAAGAGACAGATGAGAAGGATAGGATATGAAAAATCTTGTTGACGTAAAGGTCATCCGAACAAATATTTTTAACTGATGGTTAAAATTTTCACAGTTCATTATTATATATGGAAATAATGGCAAAATTTTTGTAGTAACATATACAACCGAAATTTAGCATTATATCGCATAGAAATAGAATAGATTAGAAAATAGAATAGATTTTCTGGCTTAGATATTAAAGAAATTTGTGCAATATTTATTCAAAAGAATTATCTACAATAGGATATTCAAAAGAGTTATGCATTTCGCAATATTTATAATTCTTCTTGGAAGCATATGAAAGACAGATGTCTAATCAAATATAGAATACAGGATACTTTCCCGCAATTTTCTGTAACGTCATTTAGGAGTATTAGCCCTAAAAAGATTAAATGCCGAAGACTCTTAAGTATGCATTTGTATGCATTGAACTACATGAAACTACTTTTAAGGATTTAAATTCAGAATGAGGGGGTGAAAAAATCAAACCTCAGTTGCGCAATCTATACGTGCTATTTAGTTTAAACGAACAAGGTTCGAATCGGGTGTATAATGCGAGAGTCTTTATAAGGACTTTTCATCTGAAAGTTAATAAATAAAAGTTTACAAAAAATAAATTTCACCTGTTTCGTAATTCTGTACAGAAGGCTTTTCGTTCAGTAGATTATAATAAAGTGATAAATAAGATAAAAAGACTTTACGAACTACAGCAAACTCGGAAAGACAACAGCATTTCTATTCGTTTATTAAGCACATGGCAAAGAGATATAATTCGATCATTATAGACTGGCACCAGTTGCATTAATTCAGTGTAATGCTTGTGCAGTTAAATAAAGCTATTACGCATGAAGATCAATTATCCAGAAGGGGTCGTAAATCAGCAACAAGAATTTCATTGTGACGTTGTCAAGGTCAGGTCTTGAGTGCAACACGAGTTCCTTAAAGAAAGTTCTTTAAGAACTTTTGGAGAAGAGTGATTCGAGTATTTTGTAGTGGCCAAAGAGTATTTTTAAAGGCAAGTCGATATGTATGTGAAGAGATTCTCACGGAAAATAACACGACAGCAAGGAATTCAGGGAGGAAAGTGTATATTCAGTTAACAGTAATAAAAATGGACAGTTTCTTTACTTTTTTTTTTTCTTTTCTTGGGTTGCTGTTCGAGAAGGGAGGAGAAGAGGAGGAAGTGCCTGGTAGAGTACTTCCAAACTTCTCATGGACCGTACTGAATTTCCTTATCTACGAACCATTTAGAAAACGTGTCTACAGTACATAAAGATGCTGTTACCATTGATTTTGAATTTCATTTCTTTGCATTTCGAAAGTGAAACTGAAAGAAAAAAAAAATCTTTTTTTTTTTTAAATTTTACTTCATTTTTTGGCTAGAAATATAATATCAAGAATTTTAAATAGATTTTTATTCATTTATTTTTGTATAAGCTTTATCAGAGAAATACTAAATCCAACAGCTGACAAGGACCATTTCAGTAATACAGAAAGTTCTAGTGGACACTGAAAATATTTCAGAAGGATCATAAAAGTTAAAGATGAGAAGAAAAAAAAAGAAGTAAAATGAGTTTTTTGTCGTGTGGGCCCCCCCCCCCCCCAATTTTTCTCATCCGTCCCCTTCAGGACCGGTTGAAGTTGTGCCCCCAGTGAGGGACTTTTAAGTATGTATTTTTGACTGTAGATTGGTGCGTGTTCACGGGGCCGGTTTGTCTGTTCTGAGGGACAAAAAAACAGAGTGTCCGGGAGAAAAAAAACCCTCTACCTCCATATGAGACCGGCTAGTAAAATAAATGACAATTTTTTTTTCCCTTCAGAATAAGGGAAGCTAGTAGCACACACACACACACACACATTGCTTTTCGTTTTCCAACAACAACATTGAATAGTGCACAGGCATGGCCACTTGTTGCAAAATAGGTATTCCTGTGGATTAATACGTGTATAATACACATTTCTTGTGACTTAGATGGATTCAAAATGTTGAGCAAAAATTTCGAAAATCCAACAGCTTCTAGAGGAAGTTTATTATTATTATTTGTAAATTTAAACTGAAATGACCAACTAAAATAAACATAGGCAGTAATGTTGATGGTGTAAATAAAAAAAAAAACAGCAT
This sequence comes from Typopeltis vanoorti, assembly GCF_054136105.1. Lineage (NCBI taxonomy): Eukaryota > Metazoa > Arthropoda > Arachnida > Uropygi > Thelyphonidae > Typopeltis > Typopeltis vanoorti. The sequence goes on from NC_143554.1 coordinate 85,432,096, forward strand.
CCATTTCAATATCAGAGAATCAAATAAGTGACATGTATTAATTTGTATTTGTAATTTCAAAGTTTTTACCTCCAAAGAGATAAATGGTGTGGAGCCATGCCATTTACAAAAAACACATTGTTTTGTGGCTTTAGTTTCCTTGGTGCTAATACCCCCCCCCCCCCAATCATGAATGAGGAGTAACAGAATCAAGTGACATCTTATCTTCCAATTTTCCGATTGGAAATTGAGAGGTTTTGAATTCAAGACCTCCTTAGGTAGCGACAAAGTTCTTTGGTTGGAGGAACACCTAGATTCGAATCCCATTGAAGTACGAGAGGAACTATTATAATAGATTTCAACTAATAAAAATAAGTTAGTGGAACTTATATGAAGGGGCAAGGTTTTTTTCTATAGCAATTTTGCGTTTTTTTTTTTGTTTTTTTTTTTTATCCTTCAAAACAGACAAGCCTAAGAATACAAACTCAGTTAATAGTTATACCACACTCGTCTCATACACGTGGTTAAGCTGAAGTAATTTAAAACAACCAACTGGTCCCAATTCAGTCAGAAATGTTTGTCGTTTCTTTTAATTTTAATTTTGACAGTTATATCGTTTAACTTCGTTTAGAGAGTATCTCACACAAAGGAAAATATATTTCTTGTGAACAGTACTCGCATGTAGGAGAGGAAAAAAAAGTTTTCCTATCATTCTCGATGCAATCTTCTCATTCTCTAGTATGTGAAGGTCCTTCAGTAGTTCCCCATACGCAAAATAACTGTAATGACAGTAAGAATTCGATATTGGCACACATGTTTATCTGTGCCTTGTTGATAATCACCAAAATCTTATCACAAACGTATGCCTCATTCTTTCTCCAATAAGATTAGAACAATAATCCACCCCTGTTGTTGCTTCTTATCGCAGATCGTCATTAGATTACCTCCAAGTACCTGTTAAAGAAAATTATAATAATAATGTAAGGTGGAAAGCTTGTTCACGGCTTCCATAATTCATTCTTTAGGAGAATAAAACTGGTGTACATGAAGAAAATATCTCTTGAGACCAATAAAATCAGCATTGAAAGAACAATTTGTTCTGTGATATCAGCTAAGCTATTTACTTATTTTTCTAGAGAAGATCAACTTTCGAATATTATTGCAACTAATATAAAGTTTCTGTAAAGGCAATTTAGACAAGTGCCCACAGCTTCAAAACGTGCAGTTCACCAAATATTAGTCATTGTCTTATTATTATGTTTTTGTTATGTTTACTATTACTTTTAACATTAATTATAGTATTACATTGTCCTAATCAATAATTTTAATAACGTGTAACAAAATGTACCCTACACTCATGTAATTTATTTGAAAGATAGTAAACTGTGTTTAAAAAAAAAATTTTAAATAAATTTAAAAAAAATTATTATTATTATTATTATTATCGACTTTCTTCCAGGAGACTAGAGTCCATTTAAGGTGGTAATGGCAAGAATTCCACGAATTACCCAAATTCATATTTATAGCCAGATCTGGATGCGAATCCAGATCTCTGTGGCAAACCAATACGCGTACTGCGAAAATCGCCATTTACATATACAGTAGTTTGACATGTGAATACCCATAACTTATCTTTTCCTCTCTGCTTAATATTTAAATGTTATTATATTTATTTTTATACATATTTATACAAAAACACATAAAACACTGACATGTTCACTGTTGCCAATTAGTTAGTCGTTATACATAATTTTTAAGTAGCATATTATCTAGCCCTGACAACTGTCTACTTCTTTTCTTTAAGTTAATTCACCACGTCTATAACCTGCTGCAGAAGAGCTATTTTCCATCCTAACAGTAAAAAAAGCATAAAAAAGCACTTCATATATTAATTTCCTCATCCTCATTATCTTTTTATCTCATTATTTTTGTTTCTTCTTGGAGCTTGGTTCAGTCAGAAACTAATGTCTTATATATGCCCTGAACTAAAGTTCTGCTAAACCTTCTTTCCGTCTGTCGTTAGATAAATTCATCAGATTACAACTAACCAACCGATTCTAACAAATATAATGATGCAGTTCCTCCGCGCGCGCACACACACACACACAGAGTGAATATTTTCTGGATACACTTGATTTGCTTGACATGTAAATAAATCTCTTGGTGAGCGGATACTTATATAACGGCATCATAACTTCCTTACTCGTAGAATGCAAAGCCTCTTTTAATAAAGCCTAGAATTTGTTGAGTGTTACTAGTTGTTTTACCAACATGATTCCTGAATTTCAATTCCCTATCAACCTTCTTTCTCGCGTTATAAATCACTTGGAGAGGGTCGGTCAGCTATTTTACATGATGCGACTTTAAGCGATCCCAACTGGTTTGTTGCAGAGCTCGAAGTTGGGGGGGGGGAATGTATTTATGTCTGTAGATGCGGCGTGTTTGTTCATGGGGCCGATTTTCCTGTTTTGAGAGATAAAAAAAACAGAGTTTTTTTATTTTTAGGAAGAAAACCCTCCACCCCCGTATGAGACTGGCTAACTCACCGAAACAAACCAGATAATAGTTCCTAGTCATGGACGGGAATCGAACCAAGTCTTTCCGACCCGTAACTGTCTATACCGACTGAGCTACGGAGGTTCTTCAATTTCCTATCAATAAAAATATCTAAATTCTTGTATTCATTAACTTTTTCTAAACCTTGCTCATTCAACTTACAGTATATTCATGTAATATTATTTGCTACCGAATCTCGTATACTTGCATTTGTTTACATTAAATTTAAATTCTACTTCCTTGTCCAATCTTTAAAGATCATTCTGTAAACAACTCAGGTCATCCGAAACATTGACTATTTTGCTAAGGTTCACATCGCCAGAGAGAGAAATTTTACTCAGAATATATGAACCGAAATCTTTTATAAATATATTAAACAAAGCCCTAAACACTGGATCTAGGGAGCCCACTTCTAATAACCTGATTCTCTGAACCTTCTAAACACCACTCGCTATCGTCTATCAACCAACCAACCAATCAACCAACCACTCATCTCACTAAATAATCATCAATACTTGTTTAGCACATTTTAATCAGCAGGTCTTATGCGGAATGCTATCAAAAGCTTACTAAAATACAAATCAATATATTTAGGAAATAAATAAATCTGCTAAACAAATCCAAATAAAAGTAATCAGATTTGTCATAACCGATCTCTCTCTTTACAAAACCATGCTCCTCCTGCTCGGCAAGTTTATGAGCTTTTTACTTGGATTGGTGAGTTAACTGGTCTCGTACGAAGGGGGAGATTTATTAGTCTCAGCCGTAACCGCGTTGTCACCCTAATAATACTCACTGCACTATAATTCTCCAATTCTAAACTAAAATTAATATAATCATTTTATTTTAATATAAGAAATTTCAATTTCATTTTTATAATAATTTTAAATTATTATAATATATAAAAGTGCTAAAATAATTACATTTATTGAATACTTTCTAAATAATATACAGTTATTATATTTTAAATGAGAAGGTGTTCAATGAAAAAGGGTTACTGTAGTCACCGAAATCTTAAATTCAGCACATATTATATCTTGTACGTATCTGTAACATACCACTTTTCATATCAGAGAAATTCAGTATTGCTTCGTAATCAAGGAACTGAAATCATTGCTATAAAAGTTGCTTAAATCGTTAAAACGAAATCAGTCAATCTCATTGATCGATTTCGGTTTAGATACGTTATCCGACAGTACTCGTGATGACAGTTTTCATTTTACATTTCCTATTAGTAATATAAAAACTGTCATGAATTATGAATAAAAACACGAGATACAAAATGCAGAAACTGTCCATTGAATGTTATAAACTGTCATCGGTGAGTCCTACGGTTGGTTAAATTCTGCGGATGCTGCTGAGTAAACGTAACCTCGAATTTTTATTTATGTATATTATATTAGGATATTCCTACTATGTTAATATGCAGGGATCATCCTATAGATCGGTCATTCCCATATTGCCCACAGAAAATGGAACAAACACCTTAAAATGATTCTATAAAGTAGCTCAACGTACACAGCAACGACATGTATACCTGTAGATATTCCAAGTCAATATTACATTACTGCCTGTAGTTTCCATAGCTACAAAACCAGAACCTGTATTGTTGTGCGTCTTACTAGCGTTTCTCGTAGTAACAAAGAAAAGAAAAAAAAAAAAAAAAAGCGTGCATAAACATGTCAAACATGTCGATGTAGTTGCTTGAATTATGTTTATGGCAAAGAGGTAGTCTGAATGAATTGAGGTGCAAACATTCCGTCATATTCTGTGGATGACTTTTGCATCTCCCTTTAAGGAAAATAGTGAAGGAACTCACAGAAAGTGTAGTGATGAAGTATATTTGGTTTCAAATAAAAGGGGAGGAAAAGATGATAGTGACAATTTTTTCCCCTTTTTCTTATAGTAATCCTTGTATCAATGGATACAGAAAGCATTTCAGCATTACGAATAAAATAAGATAAAATGGTAACAAATGCATCTTGCACAGAGGGAACGGCGTCTAGATTCTAAACAAATATTTTTCAGCCAGACAGCGGTCAAAATCAGAAGTTAATAAGTTATTACAGAAATATTATCATATTGATTTTAAATACCCTGATTCCAGAATAAATATATGGCGTTGTCATACGAGTTTCTAACCTAATCAACATTGATTATGTCTCACAACTTTACTCACTCAGGTTTTCATTAGAAGTCAATCGATGTAAGACTTCTATCATGTTTAGGAATTGGTTGGTTAGCTGTAATTCGTCGAATGTATCTAACATGAGGCCAAGAGGGAATTTAAATTTCTATATATTAATTAAATGCATATATAAGACAATAATACAAATTAATATTGTACCTGCTCTCCAACCAACAGGTTGACAGTTTGAACCACGCACTGACCATTTTTTTTTTTAGAACCTTTTGTAAGCGGGAATTACATTCACAATACGGCTGAATGTAGAGGGCACAATAAAAAACATAGTGAAGAGAATTAAAATAATTATACGAAGTTAATTTTTTACTGTTCTGGTTGAAATAGGTGAAATGGCCTTCAGAATTACTGAAGAGCTGAATTTATGCAATTTTAAGAAAGAATCGGGTACTTGTTATGGCTCCAGGATAAGTTAATTAAAATTTCCTAATAGTTATTATCTAATTTGGTCTGGATGAATGTGTCGATATTGTTGTTATGTGTTTGTATGTAAAATAAATAAATAAAAATAGAATTTTTAAGAATAAAGGAGGAGTTGGACTCTAAATAATAAACACAAGCCGACCTATATGGGGCGCGCTGAACCTTGAAATATGTGTATCGTGTTGAACACAATGATAGTAAGTGTACGTTTCGGCTATTTTTTTTTTTTTTTTTTTTCATTGAGTTAGTCATTCTAGGATTGCGGTTTGATTTTCCTCCAGGTGCTCCGGTTTTCTTTCACGAACATAAACCAACCTGAAACATATTTGTGTATAGCTACATTTTTGTAAAAGGTATCAAGCATGAATATGGATATTTCGTGAACGATATGAAGGTGTTGTTTTCCGAAAGAAGGTAGATAAAATAATAATAATATCATCTTCGTAGTAATTTGTCATCAGCCATAATATTCGCAAGTAAGAGCAAAATTTAATAAGTTTATAATGGGGAGGGGGTGTACAAAATGTTGATGGTATTTAAATTTTGTGCAATCAATGCCGCATCGCTCAGATAGTTTTAATTATTTTTTTTTTTTAATGGCTGTTCGGAATTCGTTTTCAGGAGATTAAATGGAGAACAAAGACACACACACACACACACAACATGAAAAAGCTTAATATAAAATTAGAATGAAACACTTCTTTAATTAATTCTTTTTTAAAAGCAGACGGGAGCAAAGGCAAACACCAGAGCTTCCCATTTGGTTGGATGAAAATGCAAGGTCCATAAATTTTGTGAGAGCCTCAATATTTTCCATATGTATTGAAATATAACCAAAGAAATTCAGTAATAACATTATTTGATTATAATACAAAAAAGAAATGTATCATCCCCTCCAATTAAATCCTTTCTCACACACAAAATAAACCCTTCCTTAATTTTGTTTTTCGTAACGTCTCCACTACACTCCAGGAACTTTAATTGAACAACCTAACCTCGATCTGAAGTTCCCATTAGTAAGGTTTTTTTTTTTTTTTTTACCTTTGTTTACAGGACGTTCAGTTAACTAACTGTGCAGCCAAGGGTGACGGCCAAGTGAAACAACCCTGGAGTAATGAAAAATGTCCGGGAGAAGGCTGACCATGGAGCAGGGTATAATTGTTTCTAAATTAGGGATAAGACAGTTGGTTCTCAATGACAGCGACACAGAAGGAAATGAACCGAGAGGGTTGAAACACGTGCCATGGCCACGAGAAAAACAGTTATAACTAAAAAAAATAAATGAATGAATGAATAAAAAGTAATAGTTTAATAAATTTCTAATGATGATAATAATGCTTCATAATACGATCACTGAAACGTAATTCCTCCCACGAAACTGGCATTAAATGAATTGATGTGATCGATCCTTTGGTCAGAAATGATAAGGACACTCATAATTCTTCAGGATTCCCCAGCAATGTCAATTATTTTTTACAGTAAGCTACGAACATAGATCATCGGTTGTCTTCCTTAAAAGGATGAAATGTTTTCTTGTCCTCTAACAGTTCGTCGCGTATGGCACGGCTGATATTTTCACCCCTGACCGAAATGGGACACGTCATTAGTGTCAAGGGTGAGAGATACTGATGTAACTATGTGAAGGTTGGTTTGTTCACCTCTTTCACCTGACAATGAGACCTTGAACAGAATTCTGCCTTAGACCAGCTCGTTTGGTGTCGTATGTCATAGCAGGGCACACACACTATATATGGTAAGTAATGGTTAGGGTTAGCAACTTTGTAGGTTACTATGTTATCGTTAACTCGTTGGTAAGGTACACTGCAATGTTGTAACTGACTTAATTAATGAGGCAAAGGATGGATCAATTTACATGTCATCTAACGCTTTATGGGTTCCTGCAGTTTTCTCCAGCAAGAACAAACTCATCACTCAAAAAGGCAACAAATGAGTTGTTTCCAATATCTTAGACGAATTTTGGTTCCTGCCTAAAGCAAAGTCAAGCATTCGCTAATTATAATAAATTTCATTCAAAACTCTCATCAAATGAAAACAGCGTTTTGCAAACGGTCTATTTTTATTTTTTATTTAAAAAAAATAAGACAATCTGTCGTTTGTACCAGTTAAAATTTACTAGTAATAGGTGTTTAATTATTTTATAAAAACTATTAAATGCATACTTTACATTATAACAAATCCTAAACATTGATTGGTTCCTTTGATTTTTATCTAGGACTTATCTGCTGCCAGTAGTTCGTCCGGAAACCTTCAGATAAAGAAGAAATGGATAGAGAAGATAGTTTATAACATAAGAAATTCATCTAATTTCATTCATAAATCTGTATACAATTAAGTATACTAAATAATTATACATAAAAATTAGTAATAAAAATGTTAATTCCTAACTTCATCTTATTCAAAAATGGGTTTTATTGATATTCTTAACGTTGAGTATAGGAAGGGATGCTGTTTAGATTAAGCTTTGAAGTAGACAAAATTTAAAAAGTAAAGAAAAATTAAAATATCAATTTAACATTTAGGGACATTTTTATATTAATCCCACACACGAGAGGTTGTTACCTATAGCACGTTAGTGCAGTAAATATTGGAAGAGAAGGAATATTGACATTTTCCTTGATAAACTGGAAGTTATAATTGTAGGAGAAGAATACCGTGAGGAAGGCTGTTCCATAGAATAGAGGCAGATGGAGCTACAGAAGAAGCATGTTCCATGGTTCGGCAACTGGACTGAAAAGGCATGTTAGGAAATGCTGTCAGTAGATGCCGGTTCAGTAGAACAATGTTCATGGTAGTTTCAATTCTATGCTCCTGAGCATAAAGTTGAAGTAGATGTTTATGATACAGTGATTGAAATGAGTCAGTGACGGAGGGACGATCTATCAAGGGAATTGCTCTCCTCTGGGCAGCATAAATAATTTTTTGAGGATGGTCTTTTGGCACCACCCCAAACCTGAGAATACTAAGGTTTGGAAGGATCTGGGATTTGAGTTAATAGTTGGATAGTGAAAAGTAGCGTCTTGAGCAGAAGAAGAGAACGATAAACTTATTGAAAACTGAGGACGCTAATGGCAATTTGTATATCGTCAAAGATGAGAGGTGGTGAATTGAGATTTTTTATTTTTGCGAAATTTAAAAGAACGATTTACAATTAAAGAAAGATAATAATATCTGTTGCACGAAGTACAACGAAACTTATAAACTTCCTGTATAGGTTTCGTTATACCTCTTCCGTTATTTCCTTTATTTGCGAACTGGATTTGTTTTCTTTCGCAGAATGCGAAGCTATGAACCATATTGATGTTTAAATTATGTATCAGATAGTCACTGAAACATCAAACCCATAATTTTTTTGCGTAATTGTCTCAAGTACTCAATGATAAAATATGAGTCGGATATTATAATAAAGATTAAATAACTGAGTCGTATTTTATTGTTCAGTACTACAGAGAATTAACTAATTATCCGTCCCAAAATGAATTAATATTAAGACTATTACACTTTTTTTATATAATCTTTGTCAAGTAGCTTTATTTTAAAATAAAGCTACTTGACAAAGATTATATAAAAAAGTGTAATAGTCTTATGAATAATTGTCAAGAAAAAATTTAACATAATGAATTAATATTGTTGAGTTTGCAATTTTAACAGTAACGTTATCAAAAGACATTACAGGGTTTCGAGATATACTGCGGAGCACATTGGGTGCAGGGTCTTCAGATCCTATTTATCTTCATGTTCTAGAGACCTGTTTGTTGTAACAAAAAGAACTGAATGTCAAAATTAGCAGTTTTATTTTTATTTATTTATTTATATTTAGGATAGACGGAGATGAAGAGAATAAAAATATGATATTGCAATTATTTATATAATATACATAAATTTGAAATCAATGTATTTTTTTATAGATTTATACCATTAAATATTCAGGAACACCAATATTTGCATTGAAAATAAAAACAGATACAATTAAAAAAATTCAGATTTTATTTTTATTCTTATTTTAAGTTAAATATTCAAATAAAATAAACATTCTTGCGAACTGTGGATTGCAAACCCGTATTGTAAAATATTACAAGTCAATGACATTTTTATTGAAGCAGCCCGGAGAATTCACAGTATTGATTTGAGACAACTGTTAACCGCTGTGTGGTATTTTTGCTTGGAAATCAAATATAAACTTTACTGTTGAAAGGAATTGTTACGGTAGTAGTGTAATCATATACAAGGTTGATGCGATAGGGGAGTCGACGAGGCATCCACCTCATTGCAACTTGTAAAAGGCGTCGATCTTCTTATATAGTACCTCAGGCGCCACACACATATCCCATCCATTCTGCAAAATGTGTTGATCTGATCTGACTGCATATGAGGAAACGTGTTTTTGTTCTCCTTTTTTTAAATTCTTTTTTTTTTGGCATGTAATAAGCAATGCATTTTTGCAATAAATAAGCAAATAAACGGCTTCCTTCAAGAAATTTTTACCATTAACATAAAACATTTTTATATAACTTGTTTACTGTGCTTCCATTTTGTTTCACTCATTTTAACACAATTTTATAAATTTAATGTTAATATTTTGAAATTTGGAAAGCAGAAATTTTAATATGATAAAAAAAAAGCAAAAAATTAGCCATATTCAGGTGATGGAATGTGTTGAACTTCTAAAGGCGTTTTTCACTATATTACGATATACCATTTGAAAAGTTTCTCGTAATTGAAAAAATACCACAAAAAACTTTAAAATATTATTTTAAGCGCTGTATCTTAAATATTGAAATATACGTTAGAATTGTATCCGTATATACATCTCTATTAAATTATTATTTAAACGTTCCACCAGAGGGCATTAGTCCGTTTAGGATGACAACAATTGATAACAAATGTTGTTCTAAGCTAAAGTAAACGTTACACTATAAACATATACCCTAGGCTGGTTTAATGTTTTTGATAAAATAAAATAAAATAGCCCCGGAGGAATACCAACTCTAAATACCACAGCACGAGACCAGTTAACTAAGTGCTAGAAGGGGAACTGGCACGGAACAGGGCGTAAAATACGATTTTGGCACTTTCCAATAATAGCTTTCACCAGGTCCCTTGAGAACTTTTAATGCGTCTCTTTGTCAGTTTCCGCTGCTGGAATCCCTGGGAACTTTTCTTTTCCCAGCATTTCAAGATTGCACGGCACGGTAGTTCTTCCTCTAATCCTAAAAACTTTACACACCGAAGTTATATAGAATAAAGGACATTTTTTGTGTCAAGTGGAAAATCTTAAATCACTTGCAGCAGTAAATTATCAATTACAATTATATAAAGAAACTACCATATTTTAATCATTGAATCGCAAACAGCGATGCCCTAACAAGTATTTTAATAGTTACATATATCACCAATTTCCTGTTATTTACCCTCGAGAGGTGTTCAGGCTACTATGATAGCACTATGTGATTAAATTAATGTTATTGCTAATTTCTTATCAATATAACTATCTAACATTTGGTCTTCTAAGGCACTTCTGACCGAATCAATTAACATTGATCATTGTCTTCCTTTGAATTTGAATCTTTTTTCTGCCATATTGGCATCAAACACTTGTTCTGCTAAACTTTCTTCTTCCATTCTGTTTAAGTGACCGTACTACTTTAGATTAGTCTTGCAAACACATTCTTGAATTCTAACAATGTCAAGTTCCTCCCTACTATCTTCATTATTAACATGATTCTGCCATTGGTGCCATCTGTTCACTCCCTTAATCTTTTTCAGAACCCTCATATCTGTGCTCTCCAGTCTTTCATCAAGTGCTTTATTTCTAACCCAACTCTCAGATCCATTAAAACTGGTTTGAATACTGTTTTGTATTGCTAGTTTGGTGTTTTGACTAATTTCTATCTTATTCCATATAAATTTATTCACTTGGCTCCTAACTATGCCACCTTTGCCTATTCTATTTCCATATCTAATTTGCCATCTTACTAAAAACACTAAAAGCCTAAAAACTATAATAAATTTAGTTTAATCCTTTATCCAAGTGTAAGCAAACAAAGTTTGCGCCTGAAAATATCTTCAGGACTGAGGTAAGGTGGTACAACCTTACCTCAGTCCTGAAGTAAGGTGTTGTACCACCTTACTTCAGTCCTGAAGATATTTTCAGGCGCAAACTTTGTTTGCTTACACTTGGATAAAGGATTAAACTAAATTTATTATAGTCTAACCAAGTGCAAAATAAACTTCCAACCTAAAAACTATGGAGGGCAAAGTCTGATTGTCACTTCCTTGTGGTGCCCTCTGGATGATCTAACGACAGCAGCATTTCTTTTTTCACGTCATGGAGACAAATTTCAACGATTATACCTATGCTTCCGCGTACGAGGCAGCCGACTCGACTCTTGATGTGGAAATGATGTCAGAGGTGAGAAATGAGTAAATCATTCCACTCATTACAAGAAATATTAATATCATCCAATGTAATTTAAGTGGTATCGTTACTCCAGCAAGCAAAGAAAGACTAAATGAACTATTACTACTAGCTAACAAACATGATGCTGATATTATCTACATCCAGGAAACCAAACTTCGACAAACCAGAGACTAAACATTAAAACTATGATATCATACAACAAGATGGGCCTACTGACCAAAATGGAGGAGAGATTCTGACAATAATCCGAAACTTGTCATATAAAGTTGTTGAACTAGACATAGTAGCAAAATGAACTGAAAGACAAGGAATCCAAATACTGGAACCAAGTAAAAAGCCATTAAACATATTTAATTGTTATAATCCTCCTCCTGACAAACCTGGACCAAATCTTTCCAGCCTATTCCATCTCATTCAAGAAAACTCCATTATCTTAGGAGACATGAATAGCAAACACCTGTTATGGCGTTCTGAGGAAATAAACTCAAGAGGAGAAAACCTGAGTAATTTCTTAGATGAAACAGGACTAATAACTCTCAACAGTGGAGAACCAACTTATTTGTCTCATTCTTATGGTGCAAAGGATGCCCTAGATATTACTGCGGTGTCTCCAGATTTTCACGACAAAGCTACTTGGTCTGTTTTGGAACCAGTAGGAAGCGACCATAGCCCAATATTAATCAATTTGAACCCAAAAATGATTAGTCCTACCCAAATGCAGCAAAGAAAAGTATCTTAAAAGGCTACAGGAAAAAGGTTATTTCAGACTACACAAAGGTTCACCAGGAACTTGCCAGTAAAATAACTAAACGAAATGAATTATTTATGAATTATGAATCATCTTAAAAATTGGAAGCTCTCCAGAAACCGGGATCGAGTACAACAAGATAAATGCTGAAATTAAACAAAAATATAATATATTATAAAGAACTAGGTGGCAAATGTTTGCTACAACTTAAATCCAAACGCTTCAGATATCAACCTTTGGAAACTGATTGCTAATTTACAAAGAGAACTACCAAAGGCAAGTGAGACTAACACGCTAAAAGATCCAGATGGAAATATCAAAATTGGAGACAGGGAGATCTCAAATACCTTGGCCTTTCATTTTCAAAATATAAGCAAACTAGAGATGAATACTAGGAAAGACCATCGAATATCAAAACAGGATCAACAACAGAAAAACGCTGCAAATTCCCCAAAATGTAAAAACAAATTATTCTGTGATCCATTTACAATCACTGAATTGAGAGATGCCTTGGAGAGACTAGATATAAATAAATCATGTGGACCAGATAACATACACGGAATTATCTTAAAGCCTAACAAACCTCAATACCAACCAGGAAGTTATAGACCAATTTCACTGACTTGAATTCCATGCAAATTGATGAAAAAAATGATACTCCAAGGTTTGAATTACTATCTAAACAAAAATAATATACTACCACATTTTCAGGCTGTCTTTAGAAGAAATCACTCAACAACTGATCAAGATAACTTTCAGACCAAACCTACCAAATCCACCATTGCAGCTTTTATAGATTTTAGCAATGCCTTTGACAAGGTGTGGAGGCAGAAACTCTTTTCCAAACTTTGTCATATTGGAATAGAAGGGAAAGTTCTAAATTGGATTTATGACTTTCTAAGAAATAGAACAATTCGAGTTAGAATAAATAATACCCTTTCCAAGAAAGTGAAAATAAGACAGGGACTCCCTCAATGTACTCCTTTTAATAATAAAAGGAGTGCCTTGAGAAATAAGACAATGACTGCCTGAAAATAAGACAGGGACACGACTTAGATAAAAATATAAACAAAGATAGCTATGTTTGCTGATGATTGGGTCCTATTCTCAGCTCACAACAACCTAGAAACAGCAGAAGGTCACTTAAACAAAGCAACTGAAAGTTTATCTACATACTGTGAAAACCAAAAAATCAAAATTAACCCTACTAAATCAGAAATTTGTGTATTTATTATTAATAACCACCTCAGAAAATGGAGACCAAAGATCAAGCTAAACAGTCAACTAATTACATTTAATGAAAACCCCAAATAACTTGGAGTTACTCTGGATCCATCACTAAGCTTCAAAAAACATATCAACAATGTTGCAGTCAGAGCGAACAGAAGACTAAATATCATGAAAAGTATCTCAGGTAAAGAGTGGGGAGCCGATGCTAAAACCTTAAAAATCACATACACATCTATTATCCGACCCATAATGGAATATGATTCGCCTATCTGGATGCAAACATCACAAACCAGTTTAGACAAGCTTATAAAAATTCAGAAAAATGCAGCTAGAATCATATGTGGACTAAGGAACACAATTTCTGGAAAAATAGCAGAATTCGAATCCAACCTTGTTCCTTTAAAAATTAGATGGCAAGAAAATCTTACTAAATTTGTAGAAAAAAGAGCCAACCTTGCACATCATAGAACAAGTGTACCTTTTAAAAATTGGCAACCACCAACAAACAGAATAAAGAAAAAATCAACAATGCATGAAATCGCGGAAAATAAAATTCCCTTGGATTGTCCAAATAAAATAGCCAATTACCCATCATTTCCTCCAAATCAAGACAGGAAAAATATAGTTATCAATTTTAAAATAGGGAAACGCGAGAAAAAAGCCTAGAAAACCCTGAAATCTTGAGATCATTAGCTCTTTCAAAAATAATGGAATATGGACCTGACTCAGTAAAGATCTACACAGATGGCTCCAAAAATCCAAATGGCAATTCTGGAAATGGCGTAGTACTCATCTATGGCTCTCAAAATATAGAACTAAAATCAACTAACAGTAAATAATAAAAAGAAAGATTCCTTAGCAGCCCTTCAAGCTATTAAGAAACTGCTACACTAGCCATCAAGAAATACTTAGAGACATAACAAAAAACATAAACAAACTACAGAAGGATTCCAAAATAATTTTTCAATGGATTCCATCCCATGTTGGATTAAAGGGAAATGAAACTGAAGATGAAGTAGCAAAAATGGCTGCAACATTAAGTGATAACACAGATTTCGATCTCTTTAAAACCACTCAAAAAGAAAACATAAAAAGAACGATTCTCCAGGACATGACTCACCACTGGTATTCAGCAGAAAAGCCAGGAGCTACCATCAACTCCAAGTTTAATCGCTGTGCCACTACCATGATCTCTCGCCTCAAGACCGGCCACACAAGACTAATCAAAGTTTAGCAATGGCATAAAAGTCTTCTCCATCTGCAAAATCTGTAACATCGAGGAAGCATCGCCAATGCATTTGCTAAATTGTATGAATATTTCCAAATGTGAACTTTATAACAACCCAGAAAAGGTGCTGTATAAAATACATGAATTTGATCTCTATGATCTGATGCAATAATACTATAGGAAAATAAAAATAAAAATAAATAAATAAAAATAAAAACTATGTCTAAATAGCTGAAATATTTTACTTGTTCTATGGGATTTCCATTCAGAATGCAGCTGAAGTTTTCTATGCTCCTGTCTATTTTCATAGATTTGGTCTTTTTATTGGTGATTTTCATGCCAAATTTGTTACAGTTATTATTTAGTTTAGTTAGGGAATCCTGGAGACTTACACTGGATGTGTTTAGGGGTACAACGTCATCTGCATAATGCAAAGACCTAAGTTTGATATCTTCAATTCTAATATCAGGTTTAATGCCATTTCTTTCATAATGCGATCAATATAAATGAATAAGAGTTTAGATAGTGTGCACTCCTGGTATGCCACTCCTGATTTACATCAAACCATCTTCCTGTATTTCCTTCAATTCTAGCTGCTGACTGACTTAAATATAGACTATGAATTTGCTCTGTATAATGTTCCATTTATCCCAAATAATTATAACGTTTGAAAAGTTTTCTCTTATCCAGATCTATAAAACTTAAGTACAGATGCTTGTTATATCCCCATGATTTCTCAACGATTTGTCTTAAAGTGAAAATTTGATCTTGACACCTCCATTTGGCCTGAACTCTACTTCTTCTTCAAGTTTCTCTTCCACAATTACATACATTTGAAAGCCAATTGGTACATAAAAGTAGACAAAATGGTTTACTATCTCTCTTTACTAATCGAAATGTACAAATAAACCTAATACTGATATGTATTATTATTTTTATTATTAAGCATTAATATTCTGTGCAAAAATAGTAAACCAAATTTAAATTTGGGAAATATTTTGGGACACCCTCCCTCGATGAGTCTTTGGACTCCCTGGAGGTGTCATGTAATAATAATAATAATAAATTGCATTCATTGATTTTAAGAGATAAAAAAACCTCTCTGGACTAATCCAAATTGCTTTTATATAGAAGATATTCTTCTAATATCAGTTGGTTGGTGGCGAACGGCTAAAATTCAAACAAAAAAAAAGTTTGAGACTTGTCGTGATGCATCAGCTATAATGGGTCGCAGAGATATATAAAGCACTTTTCACCTAGTTAAAATGACATCTTTAAAATTAGATTAGCCAAGATATTTTTTCTTTACATTCTTCTATAAGATGAACGATAAGCAGACATAACTAACTTTTTTTTTATGTGCTTTGACTTTTCTGCGAAGGCCACCAACACCATCGTCTAGTTAATAATATGACACGTGTCGATTCTTAACGTCCTCATCAACATCATCCGCCCCATGAAAGAACCCGGATAATCACTTCTTGTCACTAAGTTAGATTTTTGTAAATCGGTGTCGGCCCTCTTTTTACTTGCGGCCTGATTTCTCCGAAAAGTCACACCGGAGGGGTTATACGGGCGTCGGCTCTTGTCATAGCTTTCATGCTATGTCCTGACACACGGCTGTGGAGGTGGAGGCCTTCTAAGGAAAAAGGTGGATGGGAGTTACTAACATAGTCCACATATCTTCGCTTTTCTCAGTAACGCAGATGAGTAATCGTTATTGCAGCGCCAAAAATATAAAAGATAAACCACAGATGCAAGGATTGCATAAATTCTAATTTTTGCTACTTCTATGTAGATGATATTTAATTTATCATCGTTCGGTGTATAATCAAACGATAATGATCTAGTGCTGCCTAAGCCTAAATCTAAAATGTAGTATTAAACCCGTTCAGTGAAACTTATGATCGAATGTAATGCCTATGATAGCTGATATTTTATATGATTGAGAAGCGTTTTAGAGAATTTGGTCTCTTATATCATGAGTTCATTATTCCTTGATAAAGTAATTTTAAAGATTTTGACAATATCAGGTCGGATTATAAGTTGGATAGACAATCTGTTTTGGTTAAGTGAAAAACTTCGTAAAATTAACAATAAAAAAACGATATGTATTACTAATGAAAATTATCCGCATAAAATACTATGTAGTTAATGATAGAAGCAAAACTACAACTATATATTAAAGTCCTCCGAAAGTGAACATATTCATTTATTTGATCTTGGTGTTGTATTAGGAGAAATCCAAAGTTACTCGAGTCAAATTTCTAAATCTCTTTAGGCTGTTATTTTATTTTATTTTTAGTATACAGACTTTATGGGCTTTCGTTTGTTTGATATAAATAATCCTCTGAATTCATCATCGCATTGCGCCATGAAAAATTTAAGTGGGAAGCTGCACGGACCTTGGAGAACTTTCCTCGAAATTTAGAGTAAAGAAAAAGAAATAAAATAAAAACTCAAAAGTTTCTCCCAACGTCTGTCCCTAAATAGCTTACACTCTAAATGGGAAATCTTTTAAGAAATCAATTAGGTATAATTTTACAATCGATGCAAGCATTTGCTGAATAAACCGTGACAGTAAACAGAGACCACAGAAGGTTAGAAAAAAATGATCTCCAAATGAATTTAAAAGCAAGCCTTGGCTATTAAACGAGCAGCTCTACCCAGTGCTTAAGAGAGAAAAATGCGTTTCTTGCCATGGTGATTTTATCATCCTTACAGTTATCTACGTTTATCAATATCTATTCACTATCAACAATCTGGTTGCCTAGTGAATAGGGCACTCGCTCGCCATCCAACAGGCTGTAGATTTGAATCTCGCTGAGGGCATGGATACTTATCAATGTCTTTAAGTGGGAAATATATTTTATCTGACGTCAGCCCACCCTGCTTATCGGAGGCCTGACGTGTCTTGAAAAAAAAAAGCTTTCTGTTTTGTCTCTAGATGAGGGACTTTCGGATTTAACCCATAGCCAACCCACGGCACTAATACTAATATGAGCTTGCAACTTTTCGTGGTAACATTCACGTTTAAAAAAATCGGAATATAAATAGTATATTACGACTACTTAAGAGAGAAAATCCTGACTAGTTGCTTTCTGTAAACAGTGACTCCAAATGAGGAAAAACAACACTAAACTCAAAATGACTCAACTAGCCATATAGCTTTTTTAAAAAGAGCAAAATAAAATAGGTAAATACTCAACCATCTTGACTATTTTTATATCACTTGCACTGTATGCTTAAGGATAGTTTTTATGTGTTTACAATGGAAAATAAGAACATAGTCTAGAAATAATATGCTGATTCTTTCTACATCCTCTCGCAAACAAATCGAAAAGAATCACAATTTTGGGAATGGCGCTTTTTTTTTTTTTTTCTTCTTTACTTGGGTATCGTGATACCTGAAATAAGATACTTGGTCAAGTGGGTTCCAATTAACTTCAAATTGAAATATCTGATAATCAGCATTCACTGTGTTGCTTCATGATCAGTACTGTTAGAGCAGAGGACATCGTAGTGTGATACTTAATCCAAAAGTTAGATCAACTCATGAAATTTCATTAAAAAAAAAATTGTGTGATTTTACATTAAAACTTGGATATTCCCTATTAGGTGTGTGCGCTCTTGGAAAGGTGGTTGACCACTGACTATTCTGCGTTCAAGGAAACCACCTCGGAGATTGAGGAAGTCCAAAGGGCAAGGAAGAGGGAGATGACTCAGTTTAGATAGGCAGTTCAACTTCCTACAGGAAGCCTCTAATTCCTTTCTCTGGGCCTCTTCCTTTCTGTCGATAGAAATAATGAGAAAACGAGGGATCGCGAAGGGAGCTTGTGATATCGCGAGGTGGCACAAAAAATGCTTCAGGGAAAACTGGTAAGGGGTGTGTGTGTGTGTGTGGAGGGTGAAGATTATAACGTCCCAGCTGCTTCTCTATTATTTTTTTCCGAAATAGCATTGAAATTTGTCAGTATTTGTAACGTGATTATTCTTTCGATCTTTAAATTGGATAAATTATTCAGTCTTATAAGCACAGAGGCTTCAAAAAAAAAGTTTCAACTTCGTCTGGAAATCGAGACACAAGCTGGAGAATTCACTATAAAATATTAATACCAGAAACACTTACGTTTAATATTTTTATTGTAAAATTTTCGGCTAAATTTCATAGCTAATGTCAATACAGTTATGTGAAAACTCAAAAAAGAACAATTTTATTGAAAGCACGTGATATTATGTGCAATATCGGCTGCACGAGAATAGCTCCCTCTACATTAAAAAGATAATCAAAATAAATTACAATAAATTGATTTAGTTAATTATTTACAATAAAAATATTAAACGTAAGTGTTTCTGGCATTAATATTTTATAATGAAAAAGAGCCGCAAAAGGAAATATTTTTACTATCCTTCTGCTATCTCTAGATGTACGTTATTTGTAAATTATTAAACAATATGGAATTTCCAATAACATATACTTAATAAAACAAACTTTAACACGTAAATTGTGTCTCTTCCCAGAAAAAAAAAAAAAAAAATCCATAGAACAAAAACATTAAAAAAAAATATCCTAACAGTAAAACAGTAACTGATTCATTATTTCTGATAACAGGAAAGAGTGACATTTTGCAGGTACAAGAACCTTCATGATTTGTTTATTTGGTATGAGTCTAATTTTCTACTTTGGTACCGTCCAAAAAAAGTTGAATCAGAAACAGTTTTGCTAATGGTAAACCTCAGACACTCCTCAAAACCTCAATGAGTTAGCATTCTTGTTATATGACCTTCTACATAATCTTCGGAACTTTGACTTCCGGTTGCCCTTCGTTCTCTTACAGTTGGCGGAGGGTAGTTGAGAAAAGTCATGCGCATGGTTGCGGAAAGGTTAGCAACTGTTGCCATGTGACGTCACCCCCCCCCTCCACCTCTGAGGGCACTTCGAGAATGTCTCCGATGACGTCATACACTGATGTCATGCTAAAGAGAGAGAGAGAGAGAGAGAGAGAGGAGGAGACGAAAATCGTATTGTGTATGCCCAGTAACGGCCGCTTATATGATTAAGGGGTGACCTCACGCTTTCATTGATTTGTTTGTCGAAAGGATGATTTCACTCTGTATTGATTATCAAATGGAGTAATGGTTGTCGAATATTTTCGGCCTAATGGTTCCCTTTGGCCAAAAAATACATAAAAATTTCACTGCAGGCTCTCTAACAATAATAATCATCCTTCTCACTTTTAAAAAAATAAAAAATAAAAACTCATAGTAGTAATTCATCGTAATAATTATCCTATTCGTATAATAATCTTTTAAGTTTCCATAGCCCATTACTACGATTCAACTCCAGTTCCTTCCTCACTCTTAAAATAATCCTTTATACGCCATTGAGAATCGCTGATTTAACAGGTCAAAAATTCTGCTTGTTTCAAGTACTTAGTAATTATTTGAACAAACAGAGATTTTGTTTCTAATATGGTACTCTTATTGACTATTCGCATGCATTTATTGACCAGAAGGTCATTTAATATGCCACGTTCCAGAAAGTTTGATAATTCTCGGAAGTAGAACAATAAACTGCTTGTGCTTTTGCTCTTACTAATATTACATACCTTAATTATGTACGGTTGCAAAGTGTTTGAACAACTCAGACTTTCCACTTTCCTTTATAATATTTTCATTTGCTTGGTGTGATTTATTTATAAAACCGTTAGTTAGCTTCAGCTAGTCTCTTTGCACCGTCAAGAAATATTTGATTAAGTTACAGACCGAAATCCACAAGGATGAATTTTACAGCTTAAAGCTTCAGAAACAAATTCGAACTGTATTAACTTGCCAGTATTCATAAAAGAGCCAAAATCTATACTCGCACAAGCAGACGATCTAGTAGTAATTTTTACATAATTCTCTTTCATATTGATTTTCCTTTTAAATGTTTAGTTTTTAAAACTATCTCATAAAATCGTAACCGGCAAAAATTATACATGATAAATAATTATTAATATTCTATTAATTAATATTCTGCACACAGTTTCGTATTCGCAGACAGCGATTGCCACAATAATTAAACTAGGAAAATTAAAATCTTGAAGCCTGCTTTGTTTGCGAATCAAATTAATTAATGAGTAAATTCGTTCCATATAATTCAATAAAAACCTGAATGTAGCTTATATTTATTAGACGATCTTATTATGGAATGTAGCTAATACTAATAACATATTCTGATACTTTTACTGTGATCTTATTATACAGGATCGAATAAAGCTGAGGTAGGTAGTATTTCAAGAATGCCAGTTCGTTAGCTTATTACAGTTATAATTATGAAATTAATATAATGTTTTCTTTTTACCTTTTTGTTGGTATTATTAAATTTGAAATAAACTGATATTGGTACTATTACATCAATACTTATTCATGTTAATGTATTCATATGGATATGTGTGATTATATTCAACATATCCATATACTGTATTTATGTGTATATGTTGCTAAAAAACACGACTATCACAAGATAAATATTCTTAATATTTATATGGATATAAATTCTGTGTGCAGAATACTTAATATTCTGCACACAGTTTCGTATTCACAGACAGTGATTGCCACACACATTGACGCCACCAGTCAACTACAATATGAAGGAAATGACGTAATGCCAATACTAATACATATTTCGTATTTACAGCTATGAATAATATTAGTGATACTGCTATTGTTTCCAAACCGAAGGTCACACATGTTGAAAGCGGGGATGTTTTCATTCTTGATAATAATAACAGTCAGAACTTTGTTTGTTGAGTCGAGCATATTGAAAATGTAATGTGTCAGGAATCAGCGCCATTTTTAAATGCCAGAAAATAAAATTTGAATAGAGATTGTAAAAACGTTTTGATTATTTTTCAGCAGATAAGGGATCATCCTTAAATGAAGTCCCACTTTCTTCTGGGATACAATCCCTAATGGAAGAGAAGAACGATTCGTCCTAACAAATAAATAAATAATTTTCAGTTAAATGACAAAAAAAAAAAAAAAAAAAAAAAAATCCATGATTAATATAATCGATTTATATCATGATTAATCATGATATAAATCAAATTATTAAATAAAATGTCTTCTTCTTCTTGCTTTACGTATTAGGCTTCGTGGCCTATTACGATTCGAAACCGGAAATCCCATGGAATAAGTCGGTCAATCCTATTCCAGGAGTGTCCTATGTCTGTAGATGCGTGTGTTCAGTTGTGTGTTAATAGCTGAACTATTTGCACAAAACTGTTTTTCTGAATCTTCTAAAAATAATATTTAAAAATATGTAAGAATATGTTTTTTTTATTTTATTTTAAATAAATGTATCATGTTGCCTTGATCCGAATTATTCAACTGTTTGACTTCGTAATGGGACACTCTAAATGATCCCTCCCCTAAATCCCAATGCCACGTTATTTTTTATTTATTTATTTTCAACAGAGGTGTGATATTTAAGAAAACAACCCTAAAGGTAATATTGCATCCCTAACATCACCAGGAATAATCTTCTCCAAGGCTACTTGGATTTGTTTTTGTGTAATGCAGAACTTTATTTAGTGTTGAAGCAGTTTGTTTGTAAACGAGTGCATTCCAAGTTTGACTCTGATTAGACTTGGAACTTACTCAATTCTCACACTTAAATATAGTGGAGCCTGAAAAAGGCGTTAACCTTCAAAGTGTATTGTAATGCGACTTGGAACGTACTCAGTTCTCTTTATAAAGTTACAATTGTGTAACTTTGTATGCGTAGATTATTCTTCTCAGTAAATTCTTCAACATTGTAAATAAGCACATGCACTGGGATTACTCTCTCTCTCTCTGTATTATATAATCATAAAATATAATATATATATATACACACTCTATATATATAAAAAGATAAGCCGAAATTTGAAACGTTTTTATGTCACATTTTTTGTCTCCGGCTTACCAGAGCCCGAAACTCGGGGAGAGAAGGTGCTAGGGGGGAATAGAACCCCCAGTATATATATATATATATACTGGGATGAAAAAAAAAACAGATAAACTGGGGGGGGGGGGAAGGAACCCTGTTGTCCACGCCTAAGACCAGCTAACTTGGCTATGACTGAGAAAGATCCTTAAGTTCCTCACGTCGTCGACGGGAATCGAACCTAGGACACTCCTTCCCTAGGCATATGGTTGCGAAGCGCATAGCCTACGGACATTATACATATATATACATACATATATATATATACATACATATATATACATACATACATATATATATATATATATATATATATATACACACACACACACATACATATATATACATACATACATATACATACATACATATATATACATATACATACATATATATATATAGAGAGAGAGAGAGAGAGAGATTTATGATTCTATTATGTGATTCCTATTCACAAAAAATTACAAAATCTATAATACATTAATACCATGAGTGGACTAAGGATTTCATTTATGTTTTATTTCACTTATATTTCTTTGTATTTTTTTCTTACCTTGTACAGAAAACATGCTCTAGAGATAAAACGTTAAACTTTTTCAAGTCACTTCAGGCCTCCAGTAAGCCGGGCGATGAAGTTTATCTATAATCTTAAGACAATCATTTACATCCGTTCTCACGACGGGATTCGAACCAGCAGCCTACTGGTTCGAAAGCGGATACGCTAACCACTCGGCCTATCAGGTACCAGCCTGTGTGTCCCAAAGTTAGTTAGCCTTCTTGTGAGTCAAATATCCTACAGTGTATCTGGGCGTATATATAGCAAGGGGAAACTTCAAAATATATGGTAAACACTCACAGGTATGCTTTGACGAAATGGGTATTTGGAGTCTGCGAGTGTGTAGGGGGAAACTTCATTACTGTTGCTGATCGTATAGAATTCTTATGAGACAGAAAGAAACAGGAGAAATGACTTGTTTGTCTACACATCAAGAAGTTGCCTGTCCTTGATTACTTATAGAGGGAAGTAATCAACTAGGAAGCAATTTAATCAGAGAGGAGAACAGATTTTTCTTCGTAATACATCTTACGTAATCCTTAATAATCCAAGGCTAAATAATCTGTTGTATATCCGCTTTTCAATGAAGCCCACGTTGCCAATATTCTGAAAAACTCCAACACGAGGGTGTGACCACGTTAGCCGTGATTAATTATCATTTAATGCTGGGCTGTCTTTTTTCAGTCCCTACACTCTTATCGAAGAGGAAAAGGGGGGGGGGATAAGTTGAAGATTCTCACAGCCGTAATACAGGCTACGCCTATCTTGCTTAGCCCACTTTGTCGAGCCCTAATAGAATTCGCGTGGTTTCCTGATTTTGTTTGTAGAATCTGCGGAAGTAAACAAGGTTAAATAAAGATAATGTTTTTGATATTGTCTTCGAGTAGTATGTGCTGTCCTTCCACAATCTATTGAATACTAAGTTAATTTTGAGTATCTTACACAAATACTCAATAGTCAGTGGTGATAATAACTTTCTACCGTACAGTTGTTTTACTTTTCGTCTTCTTCTTTTTCACTATTAAGCCTAGATGCCTGTGGTGCTCTTATTTTGTTTTCAAGAATATTCCATGATCTTCGCCTCGACTTTCTTTCCTTTGGGTTCAAGGTCTTGATTTTTCTGGAATGTAGCTAATCAAGAACTTGAACCCAAATGATTTTTCCCATCTTTTTTTTTCATTTTCACCAAACCTGGGTCTTTTTCAAGGCCCTTCAGGACTCCAATAAGGGGGAGGGTGGCCTCACGCCAGGCGGTGAATTTCATCTCCATCCTAAGAGTATTAGTACAGGTCTAAACTACTTTATAGAGATTCTTATTTTTTATTTCTTTACTTGAGTTCTTCTTTCAGATAATGCTGTTAAGATATCCAGATATTCTACTAGTATACGTTGCTTTTTCTTTTAATTAATTTAGTATAATGTAGTTATTTGTTCCATTTCTAAATATTTATCTTGCTAACCTGATTTTGCTTCTAATTTCTAATTTACATCTTATGGGTTCTCTAGCAAATGTCATTGGATGCTTAGAATGTTTCAATAACAGTTGATTTTTCTCCCCTTATGATAATCGTATCCACAAAAAGTTGTAAATCTATATACTTATTGCAATGGGTCCGCGCGGTTAGCCCAGTGGCTATGCTCTTTGCAACCATATACTTGGGAGAAGGAGTGTCCTAGGTTCGATTCCCGTCGGAGATGTGAGAAACTGAAGGATCTTCCGCCGCCAAGTTAGCCGATCTTGGGCCCGGGCAGTAGGGTTTTCCCCCAGTTTAGCTGGGGTTTTTTCATCCCGCAAACCGGCATTAACACACACGGACTGCAGTCATGAATACCTCCAATAGGGATGTAGCAGAAAATAGTGCTACTTTTTTTAGAAATTAGCTAATTTAATTAGAAAATAGTGGCGTGCCGGCTGCATTATTTCGCCGTGACTCCTCATTAGGAGGAGACCCAACCTGTCTGAAGCAGATGGAAGGGAGAGATAGATAGATAGATAGTACAATGGATTGAAAGAGGGTTAGATAATCCAGAATCCTACTCTAACCCCCCCCCACATAATTTTTAAGCCACTTCAGAATTCCAATAATCTGACAGTCTCACACGGGGTTCAAATTTATCTTCCCCATTCACATCTACACCACACCGTAATACCGACCATAGCTTACTGGATGCAAATCAAAGACATGTACTGGACGACTAAAGAAGCTGGAGGACTGAAGATTTAGTGATTAGTTTCGTTAGGTCAAGGCAGTTAAGATAATGTGGAGAGTTTATTTTCTATCATTTGCATGTTCATGATGGTTGTCTATTTGGGGTGGAACCTGATTTCTGAGAGGGAAACCTACCATCATTTTTCAAGGGAACAACCCATTCACATTTGGTTCCTCAAGGTGTTTTCCTGAACACTAAATATCCCTAAAATCATAGAGAGTACGACATATACACCTGGTGATGCAATACTGAAATCATGACTAATCCGTAGTGGCCTTCTTGGAAAGCGGGTAGGCGGTCTATTGTCAAACCAGTGACAAACATACCGGAAATCACTTATATATCACACTTGCAATGACAGAGGAGAGGTGGAGTCCCAGAAATCCGAAAACTGCATTACATAATTTATGGATGACCCCTTATGAAATGTTTATCGTGTACTATGGCAAAAATTTTATTGTGAACGAAACCATTAATTAGAAAAACATTTTTTTCACAGCCGAAAAAAAAAAAGTGTACTTGTATCTGCAACTCAGCAATACTATTTGCGGTTCAATCTCAAATGATGGCACATTTTAGGGGAGTCGGGGGAAATGTAATAGGGGATCTAGAATTACTTCTCATTAAAAAAAAAAAAAAAACAGAAGTCGAAACTTCTTTTTTTTTTCAGATTTGTTTCTGATTAGACAGAGCATCTCATCATATTTAAAAAAAAATCATTAAAAATTAAAAAATTTGAATTTTTATAATCATGGAGCAACTGCTGAATGCAAACAAGCTTCACTTGTTCATTTATTTTATGATTATAAAATGTGGTAATGCTGGTATTATTATTATTATTATCATTATTATTATATATACAACTGTTGAGTTACAAAAATAGAAATGAATTCATCTGGAAAGTATCAAAGGCCAAATAATGTGTTCCAACGTTTATTATTTTATTTGTGAATGATTTTCTGTCTACAAAGCTGGTCTTCATGCTAGCGAAAGCCTTTTCTTGAGCATCAAAAATAAATAAGATATGATATGCACATCATAGATGGAATAAGGATTCCAAGACTGCCGAAGAAAGATTGAAGATCACTCCTTTCTCATCGTATCTGGGGGTGGGGGTTACTCATTCTTAGAAGCAATTCCAATCCCATGATGCCAGTCTGCAGTGAAGTAACTAAGATATTCATATTTGGTTTAAACAAGAAACCGTATATCTGAACATATTTGGAAGTCAGGAAAGAACAAATATATATATATATCGATGTGATAGTAACACAGAACTAAACTCCATTATAATAAAAATGCAAAAACTAGAACAATTCCAATAATTTTTTCTTCTTACGCAATCTCAGATAGTAAAGGTTTCTACATCCTTCCTTTGCATCCCTTCCCGATTCTTTTTGGACTTGCTAAAATAAGCGTCCTTTTTTTTCTTTTTTTTTTTCGCCCGCCTCCACTCATCGTGTCTGTGACGATCGCCAAGAACGGTCGTGCACTGTTTAACCCACTTTCTCTCTCTCTCTCTCTCTCTTCTCACTCGATGGTGTGTCAAATTGGGTCGCTCCGTCCCAAGTTAGGCAGTGATCAGAGAAAGTGGCTCGAGACAGTGAAAACAGAGGTCAACAGGGCAACACCAATGACGGTCTCACCATCTATAGACATTGTGCAAACAGGCGGCCCTGATTCATTCATCCAAGCGATCAAAACAGTTGAACTCTCACCAGCTTCTTATGAGCTGACTGTGCCGAAAAAAAGATAGAGAGAGACAGAAAGAAATACAGATGCCCTTAAGTACTTACCTCATTATACTGCGAAATTCCAGTAACACTTTTCGCATTTGAGAGAGTGGGCGTTGACGTTTCATCATCGAAATTCCATAAGTACCATTCATAGAGTTGAAGAAATTTGATCTTAAAGAAAATCACATCACTCGAATAGTAAACAAATTATTAACTTCTTCTATCTATTAGGGTAGATGTTCTGGAGGTGTGAAGCGATCACCTTAAAAGAGATTCAGAAATTTCCTAATGATTCTTTCTCTATGCCTATAAAAGCATTTTGTATAATTGTTTGAGACGAAAGTGTTAATGCATGTTACACAATTGCCAATGACAATGACTTATATTTTATCCATAACCGATAATTAATCTACACTTCAACATTTTTAAAACGTTTAAAATATTTTTTTTAATTCTAAAAATGTAGCATATACTTTTCACACATTCTATGCCATAACTTTATAATTACATTATGTCAAAGAGCGTTCCTAACAGCCCTTTCAGCTATTAGAGTACAGAATTACCAGAATGGAATTTTGGTAATAAACAAAAATCAAGAAAACTTGATACATAATATTACAAATAATA